>NW_025110346.1:299981-320970 GCF_011392965.1 Frieseomelitta varia
AAAAAAAAAAAAAAAAAAAAAAAAAAAAAAAAACGTTATCAACTACCTAAAAGAGACCCAACTACTAGACCAGATATAGAGAGAAAATTCCAGCACGTCGCTAAACACCTCGTAGTCGATGCGGCTTTAAACCTCTATATATAAAAAAAAAAAAAAATAACTGAAGTGGATTGAAATTCGCTTTAAAAAAAAAGGGGGGGGAGGGCACAATTATTTGGATGAAAATCAATTGAAGGAAAATAAGTGTGTGAATCATTGTGTTATTGCTTGAGCCGAGGTGAGCTTCGATCGAAACGAAACGTCCAACATCGCGTCTAAACGTTGACTCTCACGGATTTAAGCTATATTGGATTAGAAGCCACAGCGCTGGAAGACACCGATTGCCAATTTGAAAGAATGAAAAAGAGTTAGTTTCCGTTTTTCACCCCCTCTGGTGGATCGAATCTTGTTACCGTGCTCGTGTACTAATGGGATTTGAGTAAATGAAGGATATCGCTGATCATTCCGCGTTCGCTCGATTCGGTACGTTTAACTCTGCAAAGATCGCGGTTGATTTAACCGGACGCTTGTAAAACCTTTTTACGAGATTACTTACTAGTACAGTAAGTGTTCCAGTTGTATTATATCAAATATAACAAATGGCCTGCAAATATTTACGTAAATAGAATACATGGCCTAAATATGTATTTCAATCAATCATTGCTCCTTGATCATTTTTTTTTATTAAATGTGCATGAGAAAGTTAAATTTTGCAAATTGTCACGATTGTGATTGTCCTCGATTGTAAGAGTTAAATCTCTAATCTGTTGTTAATTTATATTAATTAGTATAATGTTGTTATATTAATTAATATATTAATTATAATATTGTTATATTGTTATATTAATTTAATATTGTTAATAATTGTTATATTAATTTAATATTGTTAATAATTGTTATATTAATTTAATATTGTTAATAATTGTTATATTGTTATATTAATTTAATATTGTTAATAATTGTTATATTGTTATATTAATTTAATATCGTTAATAATTGTTATATTAATTAATATAATATTGTTAATTTGTATTAATTAGTACAATATGTAACGTAACATAATGTAATGCAATTCATGTTAATTTATATTTTTGGTTAAGAAATTATTAGAGGAACATTCACTATTTACAAAATATAGCATTACACTATTCTATTATTTGCAGAGGAAATGATTGGCCAAAAAGAAACGAAAAGCAAATCTTTTTATGAGAAACAAAAGCTTCTTGATATAAATATATTCGTTCGATTACTATTTGCCATCTTCCAGCCAACTTTATGATTTCGTGTTCGAGAAAGCTCTTATCCTTTTTAAAAAAAAAATTCTTATCCTTTCAAAAAGAAGATTCTTATGCTTAAAAAAAAAAAAAAAAAATTGATTTGATATTTTCATCATACAGTGAAATAATAGCAAACCAATTCTGACATTATCATCGTACACATCAGATAATGTTTTATAAACTTGCACTTGAACATTTTCTCCCCATTTCAAAAGCAATACAGCAAAATACGACGAAAATATTTCTGATCCTCTTTCATTTTGAAATTGACGAAAAATCGTGAAGAGCTTGAACAAGCATATGTCAGATTACACGACGAATTTAAAATGAAGTTTACGTCATGTTCGTCTGTTAAAAAAAAAAAAAAAAAAAAAGAAATACTCTGAATTACTTTTTCATCGATCCAATCACGTGATAAATATTTAACGAAAGATTGGAATGAAATCTTTCGTCATGGTCGAGCAGAGAGAGAGAGAGAGAGAGTGAAAATGGTTTTCGACGCTTCCGCGAAGATACTCGGGAACGGTCCTGCATAGCAAACCTACTAGAAAACTACCTACGTCACGCGAAAACGAACACAAATGTCGTCTCGCGACAACTCCACAATCAGACGTCGTTTCCCCTACGGTCGACTTACTCTTTGCAAAGGCTTTAATGCGTCTTGCAGCTCCGCGCCACGGCAATTTGCGAGCGTCTTTGCAAATTTTACATCTCAAAGCGAAAACGCTTCGTGTCTCGAGAAGATTGAAAACGGCTCTTTAGAGCCGCTGGCGAGGAAGATAAGAAAGAATAAGGGATTAAAACAAACGGACTCGTATCAAGCTTTTAACTCCAACTTTTGATATCTCGTTCCTTCAGCAAACAGAGAGACGATTTTTAATGCTTCGATGGAATAAACGTGCTTGTGTTGGTATTTTTAAATATAATTGAAGCAACAGATTATATGTATAGTGGCCAGTACGATTTTCACAACTTCGTAACAGTTTATAATCAGAGCTTCAATTATTGAGAGAAAATCTTTGGAATTGTCGTCTTATTTTAATTAAAACTCGGGGAATTAGTAACTTCGATTCGTTGTTTTTTTCAATGGTATAAAATGTGTGATTAAAGTGGTAAAGTGGTTGACAAAATGTAACAATAAAATAAAGTAATAGTAATATAATAATACAATATATAGTCAAAATGGTAAAAATGGTTAATGAAATATAACGGTGAAGCGGGAAATGTGTAAAATAAAATTTTTAAAATATAGACACATGTGATATGAAGTGACCAGCCAACAATGTACGAATAGCAGTTCGAAATTAGTAGTCTTGAATTATATCGCTTCGTTTCTCTTGTAAATCGTTTGTAATTTCTTATTTGTTTTTCTATTATCAAATTGTTGCATTTTACCCAACTCTATTCTTGTTCTCACTCTATGCACACATATAAATGCAATAAATGAGACAATGTTGTAAAAGATTAAATTTATACGTTTTAAGCTTGTTATTAAATTTTAAACTTATACAACTTATTATTAAACTTCAAACTTGTTGTATATTAAACTAAAGTAATTTGAACTTCTTAACAGAACAACCAAAAATAACTAGTTCATGATTTTCGTTAGAAATTTTACACATATAAAATAACAGCGTATTTTTAGTGAATTTGAATAATTTTTCGTAAAATTGCGTAAATAAAAGTGCACTCCGTTGTATTACAGAGTTATTCCATTTCCTTTGTTTCCATGTCTCCAATGGAAATTTTCACGTCGGTTTTGATTTTAAATTATTATTTTAATTTTAATTTAATATTATCTAATTATCGGTTGTTCCAACGTTAAGAAAAATACAATCAAATAAAGAAGAAAAATAGAATGATCGATTATTATACGTATTCTGTACGTAAGTATGATACCTCTGTTACGTTTCGCGGGTTCATAAGAAAGAGGAGAAGGGGAACAAGATATTAGTCTCCGTCGAATCGCTTGATTTCGTGCTCGCAGTCGAACAAAGGTGGAACAAAGGCAGCGTAAAAGCAAGGTGAAACAAACTTGCGATATAGCTGCGATATTCGAGCTTTTGGAACTCGTGTGGCCCATTTGTCGGTTTCTGTTAAAAGGGATCGTCTGGTCGGGTCGCTAGACTGCGCTATCCGTGAGTCGGATACGTACGAGCCGCGCAAAAGGTCGTAGATCAAATGTGTATACTCACACAGGTCTTTGAGGGATAACCTTTCACCCCTCTTTTAATACGCTCGTCGCTGAGGCAAAGCGGTATACGTGGAGGAACATTTTTAACCGGGCCTCCATCGAGCAACGAGGAAAGAAAGAAATGTCTACCGAGTGATCACGTCCACGCGGCGAAGGTCAATCGTATGCGTTCGATCGTCTTTGATCAAAATTCGTCGGTGCTCGTTTCTCTAACCGTCATATAGGCACGATGTTTCTGGAAAACACTGAACGATTCAACTGGACTTGTTTCTTGCTTGCATAATTTTTCAAATTATGCGTGTATTTGTACTTTTGCGCGTGTATTTGTCGTGAGATTTTTATCACAGAACGGACGTTGTAATTTCGTAATTTAAATGTGAAATTTGTACATTTAGAATTTGAAATTTCTTTCGCGATACGTTGAAAATTGAATACCATACAACGACCACACAAGTACCAATGTGTTACTTGTAAATAATTCTTTAATACTTAATACTCTGATATTTAATAATTCTTTAATACTTGACACTTTAATACTTAATAATTCTTTAATATTTGACACTTTAATACTTAATACTTTAATACTTGATACTTTAATACTTAATAATTCTTTAATACTTGATACTGTAATACTTAATAATTCTTTAATACTGTAATACTTAATAATTTTTTAATACTTGATACTTCAATACTTAATAATTCTTTAATACTTGACATTTTAATATTTAATAATTCTTTAATACTTGATACTGTAGTACTTAATAATTTTTTAACAGTTGATACTTCAGTACTTAATAACTTTTTAATACTTGATACTTTAATAATTCTTCAATACTTGATGCTGTAGTACTTAATAATTCTTTAATACTTGATACTTCAATACTTAATAACTCTTTAATACCTGATACTTCAATACTTAATAATTCTTTAATACCTGATACTTTAATAATTCTTCAATACTTGACACTGTAGTACTTAATAATTTTTTTAACACTCGATACTGTGATACTTAGTAATTCTTTAAAACTTAATAAACGTAAAAAATTGAAAAAGTGTGCACCGTACCGTAAGCAAACAAACCCGTTTGTTTCAACGTTTTCGCCTGTTTTTTCATCCCCCCTGGCTACCATCGGCCAGATAGCGAATGCGTTCGAAAGGCAGCTGAGTGAATTATACACTAAATGATTTATAGCGTTATATATTTCTAGCTGTGGGATCGCGTTTATCTGCAACGATAGCGGGACAATGCCGTGGAAATATTCCAGGCTCGGTGCGCGTCGCTTTTGTTTGCACGTCCCACGGATGACATTTCGTTTCGACGACGGGGGCTACAGATGGAATACTAATAATGGAAAACGTGCTTTCTGTTTCAGATGACATAGAATGGGTTGGGTGGCGCTAGGGCGGTGTGCGGGTGGTGGCGGCCGCCTCTCGTCCGTCCTCTCGCTGTCTCTCACCTCCCTCGCAAGCTCCCTCATCTTCACCATCCTCTGTATCCTCACACTTGCCCTCACTCTTGTCACTCTCGTGCGTGCCGAGGACATGTACGTATTATTATCACGAATCACACGATTATATTATATAAATACACTTTCTTCGATCCGTTTCGAATCTGCTCTTAACTTCCCGATCGAACTCGGCGAACATACTTTCCTCTCGTAACTCTCGCAAACTTTTGCAAACTTCGCAGAGCGATGGAAAATCGCGTGGCGTTTTCAAAAAAAATGTGAAAAGTTTGGCCGAGATGGGAGATCGAGAAGCTAAGAGAGAGAGAGAGATACTAGAGAGTAGAGGACATTGTGTTGCTTGTGATAGGATCGAGGGAGCGACATTATAAACGACGACGACAACGTGTCGTAGCGTATGCGATGATCGAGTAATACCGGGGGAAAAGATTGGAACCCGCTCGCGAAACGAGATACACGATATACAATTGTTTTGCATGGAACATAGAGGATCGTCGTTGATGTCGCCTCGTATCATGTTTCGAAGGCTCTTGTTTTACGTTTCGATATTGCGCGAACTTGTCTCTTTATTAACCGGGACGCCGGTCGAAGCTGCGCTCGGTGGACTCGTTGGAAATTTATCATAGCGATCGAAACGATAATGACGATGGACCAGAGGAGATTTAAAATTTATTGCCACGGACACGGTGAACGTAGCGACTAGTAACGTGCTCGTCGACTAAGGATCACACTCTTGGGATCGTGAAACTGAACAGGGACTCGAATCGCTCACGCTTGACCGGCGTCCCGACGATTCGTTCGATTGCATTGTTACACGTTTAGCCCGTGTAGACAAGTTTGGATACCTAGTGGTCGCGATGTAGTCACGATCGAAGCAACAGATGTTGAATAGCGAACTTACAGAATAATTCGATGATCGCTCGAAGGTAGAGGCTGTTCTTTTCGCGTATATACATGTGCGGGGTTGTTCCTAACGAAGCTAACCGCGCAATTTTCTCTGAGAAATATTCTTTCTAAAAAATGTTTCGAATAAAACTTACGTATGTACATATATCTTATGATGTCCACGAATAGTTGCATAGTTGGTTCATCCCTCCAAGATCTTTGTTTTTTTCTTTTTTTATATATAGAACTGTATATATATTTTTGAGTTCACAGTCTCGGTAGTTGGCGTCAAGATTAATTCAGTTCGATTGATTGTAAATTCAAAAGTATACAATTCTGTTTGATAAAAGGAGAGACTTTGAAGTCTCGGAAGCACAAGACAAGAGATCCGTGGCCACCATACGACGTTCGTCTCGAAGCAACGTAACTTTTCGTTTGAAACGAATTTTCCTCTGTAGTTACAGACGAATAGTTTAAGAGAAAACTGTAAATTCGAAAATATGTACAGTTCTGCTTGAAAAAAAGCAAAGATCACTTTGAAATCTCGGAAGCACGACCACCCAGGACAAGAGATCCGTGGCCACCATACGACGTTCGTCTCGAAGCAACGTAACGTTTCGTTTGAAACGAATTTTCCTCTGTAGTTACAGACGAATAGTTTAAGAGAAAACTGTAAATTCGAAAATATGTACAGTTCTGTTTGAAAAAAAGCGAAGATCACTTTGAAATCTCGGAAGCACGACCACCCAGGACAAGAGATCCGTGGCTATCATACGACGTTCTCCTCGAAGCAACGTAACGTTTCGTTTGAAACGAATTTTTCTCTGTAGCTCAGGCGAAAAAATTCGCGTGGTCAGCTTCGTACGGGACACCCTGTACATGTATACACATTTATCCACATATAGTGCGTTTTAGAGAGCTGCGTAACTATCATGGAATAATTTTCCGTAGATCGTGTGAGTTTCCCTTTTAACGTGTGTAGCCGTATACGAATACGCATTTCTCAGGGAAACCGATCTTTGGACACCTCGAAGGTCGCGTGAAACGCGAGTAAACGCGAAGATCGACCTTCGGGGTGGCTGCAGAGAGAGAAAGAGAGAGAGAGAGAGAGAGAGAGATTCGGGGGTGAGATCCGACGACACGAAAGGATAAAGGAGAGAAAGAAACAAAAAAAGAAAAAGCAAAAAGAATGAGCGAGGAAAAGGAAAAATCCCCCTGGTGGTGGTTTTCTCGCCGGGGCTGGCTACAATACGTTGTGTTGCAGCTTCGAGGAGGGCAAGTCGGACAAGGAGATCCTGGACAACCTGCTGCTGTCGACGCGTTACGACAAGCGGCTTCTGCCCCCGGTCCAAGGTACACTGAGGCCCCCGCCCCACACCCGTCAAGACGACTACACCCCTGACTACCTCGTACCCAATGACCCTGATCATCCAGAGCACCTCGAACACCACCGGCACCGCTACCACCATACAGCACCACACAACCACAGCTCACTGCTCACCCCTCGTCAAAAGGGTACTCTATAGTAGAAATCGACTTGAAATCACTGCTGCAATCGGCATGACGAGAGAAGCGATGAATCCAAACGAACGAAAAGTGAGGAAATCCGGTTCTCTCGTCCTGTTTTACTCTTCTCGGTCTCCCCCTCCACTTATCTCTTTCCCTTTTCTTTTTTTTTTCTATTTTCTTTTTTTTTCTTCTTCTTCTTCTTCTTCTTCTTCTCTTCTCTTTCTTTCCCTCTGTCGCGAGTTCGCGCGTCGTGTGTCCGATTTAAAAAAAAAAAAAGAAAAGAAAAGAAAAGAGAGAGAGAGAGAGAGAGAGAGAGAGAGAGAGAGAGAGAAAGATATTACGGCTTGGAAAGTGGAGAGGAAGAGGCTCGCGTTCGTTTTTAAAGGAAACAGTGACGCGTGCGTACGAGAGACGAAGAGAGGAGAGGAGCCAAATGGTGGGGAGAGGGGGGGAGGGGGGGAAGTGAAGAAAAGGGAGTAGAAAATGTGAATGAAAACACGGAAGGGAGAAAGTAATAATCGGTCTCTTTGATATCGAGGCGAAAAGCCGGCGGAATCGGGCGACCCGTCTGACCAATATCGGCCCAATATCACTGGCTGCTGCTGCTGCTGCTGCTACTGCTACCAATGGCCGCTCGCTGCCAATAGCTGTTTACCTCACATCGTCGTCGCGAAGGCTGCCACCGTTCCCGAAATCCAATTCAGACCAGCGATAAATTCACAGTCCCTGGCAACCGGGATTCTTCCCGAGATTGAAATCATCTCCGTCATCGGGGGCTTGCCAACATTTTTATCACCATAAATCGAATAAACTCGCCAGAAGTCCGCGAATATATATTTGAAATCTTCCACTCGCGATCGTCGAGTTTCTCGTAATAATCGAGCGGTCCCCCCTCTCCGAATTCGAGGTATTTCAACTTTCGGGTAATTTTATCAACGAACATTTTTTTCGTTTCTAGCAAAGAAAGTTCTCCTTTTTTTTTTATTTTATTAACGAGACGCTTGGTACGACGCACTTGAATCTTGCACATTGGCAAGAGTTTTTTTTCTTTTTTCTTTCTTTCACCGAAGCGAAAACGCTGGCTGAAGGAAATAGAAAAAAAAAAAGTCTAGTGGCTTCGGACGTCACGGGAGGGGAATGTTTGCGTCATCGCTTTAATAATAAATTTGAGATTTGCGAGTCAGTGGTATGTGGCCTAGATTTGTTCGAATGTGTCAATTTGCTTGCCTCTTGGCAATTAATTATCGATCGAATGGAACGTTGCTTCCCGCGCCTCTATTGCGAGACAAGCATGCCGCCGACGGAAACAGTTTGACGCGTCTGTTTCGTACTATAATTATAATGCCTTCGTCTCGCGTGACGCTGCGAGAAACAAGCTTGCTGAAAGCAACAATACCGTTTGAAATCGTTTCCCTTTGTATGATCGAGCGAGTACATCTCGACTCGAACGGGAATTTTCTGAATTTTTAACACGTCGATCCGTCGATTCAGCAACGAAGGATTTTATATCGAAAAGCGGCGAAGGGAAAAATCGAATTACGCAGAATGTATCGACGCGATTCAAAGAGAATAGAGTATTAGACTGTTCGGATGATTCGGACGGTAAGCGTCAAAAAAATTTCTCCACAGAATTCACATTTCGACAAACAAAAGTAGCTTTGTTATTTAATAAAAATTTCTACCTCTCAAAGTGAGAGTGCTCTTGCACATCTCTTGAAGCAAGCACAATTGTATAATTAAGAGATTATTTAATTGAATTACTTAAAATAAATGTCTAATTTTAATGAACAAGTTCATTAATTCAAAACAAGTTTAATTTTAACAAAACAAATTCACCTTGAAACGTACACTTTTTGATATATTTGTTCATCTGATGAGTAAACCAATTATTTTGTCATTAATTATATAATATTATTATATTTTTTATTATAGTTTATTATTATATTGTTTATTACAATACTATTATAATTATATAATTATTTTGTCACTAATTATAATATTATTATATTTATTATTATGTTATTTGCTATAATACTGTTACAATTATAATTATATAATTATATAATACTTATATAATTATTTTGTCACTAATTACAATATTATTATATTTATTAATATATTTATTATTATATTATTTATTATAATACTATTATAATTACAATTATATAATTATATAATGCTTATATAATTATTTTGTCATTAATTATATAATATAAGTATTATATAATAATTATATAATACTTATATAATTATTTTGTCATTAATTATAATACAATAGTATAGCACGGACTGGACACTTAAAAGGTTTAATTTCATCAATTATCGAGAAAATGCCGCGAAATTTCCGAACAATCCAATACCAGTCGAAAGAATTATAGAATATTCGCAGTTTTTCTTTCTCGCGCTTAAAAAGTAAAACGCAGTGAGTGAAACACAGTGAGTGCTTCCATTCCGATCTGCGATGTTTCAGCGGGAGAAGGACCGAAAGTCAGACGGACCGCCCGAACCCGGCTCTCTTGCAAACCAAAACGTTCCGCTTAAACAAAGCTTTCGCAGAGAGAGAAGCTTCTATCGAAATGTACCAAAGGATCGTTGCGTATGCGGCGGTAAACTGCCAGCCAGTAGTTCGCAGCTGTTACGCGTTAGCAAACTCGTTCGAGATAATTGCAACAGCTGTCGCGATATGCACCTCCGTTACCGTTTCAAGCGTTCTTCACCCTCGTTCTCTGTAGTCCACCGCGCGATCATCGAATCGCCTACAAAACCAAAAAAGAAAAAAAAAGGAGAAACGAAAGGAAAGTGTCGAAATTTTGCGATATACGTAATTAATTAATTAATTAATTGAATAATTAATTAAGGAACTTAACTGTTTTGGTAGATATTTACACTATGTACAAGTAAATTAAGTAACTCAACCTTGAAACGTTTTAGTGCCACGGGCTATTTAAAAAAAGAACCATGTTGGATAGTGAAATACGAAAAATATACATTTTATAAATAATTATATATTTATACATATTTTATAAATATATATATATATATATTTATACATATTTTATAAATATATATATATATATATTTATACATATTTTATAAATATCTATATATATATATATTTATATATATTTTATAAATACATAAATATGTTTATACACACACACACACACACACACACACACACATGTTTATACTTTTCTTATGATATTTAAATAGATAAATTAAATCTAACAAATATATATTATAATATTAATATTTTTATATATTAAAATATTAATTCTTTTTATAATTTTTTATGAATAGATATTATAATATAATATTTTTTAATGTAATATATATTCATATTACATTAATAATATTTAATAAAATATATTATATTAATTTAATTAAATATAATATTTAATTAATAATATTTTTTAATATAATATAATATTTTTTATGGATAAATATTATAATATAATATATAATATATATAACAATATAATATAATATATAATTATAACGTAATAAATATTATGAATAAATATAAATACAAATATAAACGCTGAATGGCACTGAAACGGTTGAAGAATCGCGACGCGATAGCGCTTCCCAAGCTGACAAAGTGGAAACTGCCCGTTTACGCAGTTTTTTTTTAGATTCGCGTGGTTTAGATTTTGATCGAGAACAAAGTAATTAGGAAAGGAAACTTGAATCTGGAGTACGAATGCGCTGCATGGCAACTTCAACCCCGACAGGGGGTTTTGCGTCAAACATAACGCAAACGAATCGAACAAAACAACTTGGCACGATGCTCGAGTGAAACCGCTCGAAGGAAATGGTTAAGCAATCGACGTTAAGTAGTCGATATTGTAAACGTTGTTTCCGAAACAGTGGGCACTTCACGCTCTTCCGTATCCAACTGCTCGACTTTATCGACTTCGCTTTTGTAGCCGACGAATTGTCAGCCGACGCTTTGATCTCTGGCTAACATTGATCTGGACTAACCGCTGGCCGGATATTAATTAACCGTTTCGTCGAGAACGTTTATTTGGCACTTGCGGTACGGATGCAACGAATTGCGAGAATTCACAGTTCGATCGTGCCAAATTTCGTCGGTCGATCAAGATACGGGGCACGCTGAAAGGTGCAAGGCGCGTGTTCAAAGCTGACAAGGTGTAACGCGACTCACCTTGCGGATAGTTGCGAAAGTTTCTGCTGGCTCTCGTCGAAACAATTATGACGGAGATATAACGACTGTTTTTTCTTTCTTTTTTTTTTTAAATGTTGTTTATCCATTTTTTTTCTATTTATTTCCTTCCGGTCATCTTCGATCAATCTCTGTGATGATGATAATAATAATAATAATAATAATAATAATAATAATCAATAATATTTCCGATTATTTAAACAACAATTGGTTCTTGAGGTTTATGAAACGGTCAACGAATTGCGTTCGACTTGCTTCTCATTTGTGAACGAGTCCGGCCATTTGTATTAATTTAACACCTTGCGCTGGTTCGCGCGGACCATAACGAGTGACCGGACCGTGTACAATAATTCGTCGCTTTCTTTTTAAACTCGTCGGTGTTAGAAATTATTAAGAAATAATAAACTTGTCGTTTGTTTTGCCTGGGTTACATTTAAATACACTTGAAAACTGAGAGAATGTTGCAATTTTGGGACAAAAAAAAAAAATTGTCGATTCCAGCGCGAGAGGTTGAATACGTCTCTCCCCTCCGATTTCTACCTTTATTGCCGAACGATCGACAAATATTTTTGCAAGCTACACGCTTGCAAAAATATTTGTCAACTGTGCCGCGCAAGCTTGTGCGCACTGTTTATCACGTATGCTGTTTTGCAAGTTCTCCACGTGCCATTATTACGTGCTCCCATTTAGATTCGTATTTTAATTTACTCAACCTCTTGCGCTGGTAACTGGTTCGCGGACCATAATTAATGGACAATAATGTGTCTCCTTTTCGAATTCGTCGGCATATCATTGGATAGAAATGACTAAGAAGTAATAAATCTATCATTTGTTTTGAATTATGTTTCAATATACTTAAAACTGAATATAAATATAATAATATAATATAATATAATAAAATAATAAATAATGGAATATAATAATGTAATATAATATAATAAAATAATAAATAATGGAATATAATAATGTAATATAATATAATAAAATAATAAATAATGAAATATAATAATATAATATAATATAATAAAATAATAAATAATAAAAAATGTAATAATATAATATAATAAAATAAAATAATAAATAATAAAATATAATAATATAATATAATATAATAAAATATAATAATATAATATAATATAATAAAATAATAAATAATAAAATATAATAATATAATATAATATAATATAATAAAATAATAAAATAATAAATAATAATAAATATGAATCGTCATCCCAGCGCAAGAGGTAAAAAAGAAGAGGAGAAAAAGGGAAGAGAGGAGGACGAGAAGCAGCAAAAACTTTTGCACCCATCCCAATATCTCATATCGCGTCACGGCGATTTTCTTTTTCGAATTTTTCAATTTTCGGCTCGAAGGTAAAAATAGGGGTGGGAGAGGTCGGTAATTGATCGTGGGTGTGAAACGGTTTTCCCACCGGTCGGTCCGGTAAAGTGCCTATCAGGAAGACAGCGTTTTACCCTCTGTGAAAGAAAAGTCTCGGGACACAAAGGGACGGGTTTCTCTTTTGTATCGGTGGGAGCGGGAAAGCTGCGACGACGCCCTCGAGCACCGGCATCATTTGTTCAGCCAGCGAATGTAAAGAAAGCGCGAGCTTTCGAAAGTGCGGGAGCGCAAGATGAAAAGAGAATGGGAAGGGTGGAGACGAGACTGGAGAAAACAACTCTCGCGTATCGCCTCGCTCGACACTTCTCTCCGGGACATTTTCAATTGCGGCGACGAAAGAGACACGTTGATTGCTTGTTTCGTGCTAAGCACACATCTACTTCGCGTTCTACGTGGCGGAATAAACGGGTGAACGCGGGTGGCCAGGATGAAAATCACGAGCGACGACGAGAAATGATCTCGAGCGCGAGGCGACTGGAAAATTGTTTTAAAATATTTTGCGCAAATGAGTTCGCACGATGGTGATAACGAGACGATTCTTTCCTGGGAAGAAAAAGAACGATTCGGGGAGTGAGAATTCTTCTTCGAACGTTTTCAGATCATCGTGAATACTTATGGAATTGTATAAGATACAAAAAAGAGGGTAGATTGAAATTTATGTTGCTTGTATAAAAGTTTATATTGTTTGAGGTAGATGTGTATTGTTTTTATAAAAATTTATATTTTTCTATGAAGTTTATATTGTTCAAGGAAGTTTATATTTTTCAAGGATAGATATATCAGTAGATTGTTTTTATAAAAATTTATATTGTTTAAGGGTGGATAAAAATTTATATTATTTTATAAAATATTATTCAAGGGTAGATATAAATTGTTTTTATAAAAATTTATATTGTTTAAGGGTGGACAAAAATTTATGTTGTTTTATAAAATATTATTCAAGGGTAGATATAGATTGTTTTTATAAAAATTTATATTGTTTAAGGGTGGATAAAAATTTATATTGTTTTATAAAATATTATTCAAGATAGATATAGATTGTTTTTATAAAAATTTATATTGTTTAAGGGTGGACAAAAATTTATGTTGTTTTATAAAATATTGTTCAAGAGTAGATATAAATTGTTTTTATAAAAATTTATATTATTTAAAGTTATAGGTTAAAATATTGTTTATAAAATATTGTATAATATATCATTCAAGGGTAGATATAGATTGTATTTATAAAACTTTATATTGTTTTCTCAAATTTATATTGTTTAAGGTCAGGTATTAAAATTTATATTGATCGTAAATGGTAAAGAATGTTCGAAAACTAGTTGAAAAATGAAAATGTAAGATTAAAATAGTACGTCTCTTCGTTTCAATTTTCATTCTCTGTCTTAAAATAGGATTTTCCTGTAACACGTGCACGTTAGCAAGATGATGCAATATACCGAAGTGAAGTGAACTGATATAATAATAGATTAAGCTCGGAGATTCACTGAACTGAAAGACATATTGCCAATGTGTCCTTTTAGTAACTATTTTCTGCTATTGATCGTTAAGTTAAATTGTGGGAAGGTGACAACTAGTAAGAAAATACTATGAATAATCAAAATTTCTTTGCGGAGAATATTCTCACCCCCCAGAACTGTTCTTTAGCAGGGTGGAGGGAGAGGAAAAAGTTGTTCCTTTATCAGGATAAACGTGAACTACATTCGCGCGAAATTCTGAAAAATTTCCCTGAATTTTCCCGCTGAACTGAAGGCGCTAACGAACTGAAGGGAGGAAAATTGAAGAGCAAAGTGACGCGTCGTTCGTCGAGGGGGTGAATATGAAATCCGGTGGACGGAGTACCAGAGGGTGAAGTGTCGCGTCGCTGACAAAACGAACAAGACACGAACTCGAACTGCATGGGAACTTCATTATTTAAAGTTCATCAGAGACGAGTTCGTGTGCAGCGCAATGGTGCAGCTTCCTGAGCTTTTCTCCAACGTTACAGCCGAGAGCATAACTGTATCTACGTACGCAACGACAGACTTCGTGCATGCCATTTTTTTTTTTTTTTATTGCCATTAACTTTCACAGGTATAAAAGGAACATAGTATTTTACATAATCTCGAGCAAACTCGAACAATTTTTTCCATCTCGTTCGAATGCCTTTTCTCTCGGCTAGAGAATTAAACGCTCGTCGAATTAATCTTTCGCATCAATAATTTGTTGGCATCTCGTCCAGAATTACTGAAAATCATTTCAAAATTTGGCACAGTCAGGCTGAACTTTACTCTTGGTGTAATTAAGGAATGATTCGTATTGTTGCAGGTGGTTATTAATTTTCGGTACAGTTATGTCCTTCGTGCTGTACGATTTTCATTTTCCTGTGCAATTTTTTTCACTTTGTTTTTCGTTTCTTTCAATTCCTTTCCCTCCCCTTTTCTTTCTCTTTTGCCGAACCAACATCGAGGAAGGAACAAAAGGTCAGGAAGAATGTGCGTTTAACGCTTTCGCGAGGAATTTGGCAAAGGAGGACTAAACAGGTCGCGAGCCAATTGATCGTGTAATTGAACATCCATCGGCACGATGATCCTTTTTATCATTTTATCATTGAACGAACATCGATCCGCGTTTGTGCGCGCAGGATCAACGTGAAATTGAAAATATTCGTGTCGTCGACAGCACAAAATGTAATGCTGCCTTTTTCCTGTTCGACTGTTACGTAACTCTCTCCTTTCCCCCCTCCCAAAAAAAAAAAAGAAATACTCGATTTCACGAGACAAGTGTTAATTCTGTCCGATGAAAGTGGAAGTTCGCGTACGAGGAACAAGATGAGACGTGGGCAAGAGTTGTTGGGTGTCACAGAAATATTCACACACTGAGACTCTCACGAAATGAATACAACCTTCACATTCCCGTTGCTATTCTTTTTTTGCTGTTCGATCGGATAACAAATCGCTCGTAAAAAAAAAAGAAACAACAAAATGCCAGTTTGTCGGAATCGTAACGGAAGGTTCAATTCTTTTTTCAAAAATGGCTTTTTTTAGAGAGAGAGAAAGAGAAAGAGAGACAAAGGAGAGGATAGAGATGCGAGATAACCGTTTTATTTTTTTAACCCAGATCTCTGGATCGTTGGCGAGTAAAAGAATCGTAAATTTCGGGAATTTCGTGTGAGATGTGTCGTATGCGAATAAATATTGGTAAACGTTAGAGAAATTTACCAAATTTTGAACATTTTTAAAATCGGTATTAACCTCTTAACGCGCTGGAATGCCACGCACGCCGAGAATATTTGCCCTGAAATTGCAATATTTCATTTATTTATCATTTATTTTGTTTCAAGTATATTGAAATCTAACCCAGGCAAACAGCAAAGAATGAATTTATTACCTCTTAGTTATTTCTATCCAGCGATACACCGATGAATTCAAAAAGATGACGATTTATTGTGTACGGTACGGTCACTCGTTATGGTCCGCGAACCAGTTACTAGCGGAGGATTAAAAAGAGGTTAAAAGCATCCAACCGCGCGTGCTTTTACACGTGTGCAATGTATAGTTATTAAATCGCAATCGACAGCGCAATATATATATTGAAATATAGAAATTATGACAATTATATATATATAATTGTCATAATTTCTTCTTTGATTCTTCATAAAGAAAAGGCGAAATAAATCAACCAGATCGAAGCTCGTGGAATGCATCGCGACTCGAGGTTACTAATTCAACAAATGACAATTGCCGTTACGGAGATATTCTTCAATTTACTACCTCATTTTCGTACCAGAAATATACACGAGCGTGTGAACATCGTGCCGCGCGTAAATCAAAACTTTCTTTGTCGCCTCGTGTTTTCTCTATCCTCTCCTCAGCCACGGTGATTCGTTGTTTGTGCCTTTTATCGTTCCATCCGCGTGACAAAGTGAGACTGTCGCTCGACAGAGAAGACAAAAGGAAAGCTGAATGAAATGCGAAACGCGTCGCGCGAAGGAAAACAAAGACGAGGGCGAGCGCAGGATCGAACAGTTACATTGATCGATAGAAAAGAAAAAAAAAAAAAAAAGGATGAGACGTGGGCAAGGGGTTGTTGGGTGTTACAGATGCGGATTTCTGCTGCGGAATGCGATGGCCTGGTGACGCCACCGGCCTGTCGAACCGGTCGTCGACCTCCTCTAACGACCCCAAGAACCAGTACAAGAACCAGAACAATAACCACTACACGTCGCACCAACACCTTCGCACCCACCTTCGCGGTCCGTCCTTCTGCTTTTACTTCTCTCGTAACCTCGTCTAGAGAAATAATTAAGACCACCACAGACTTCTTTTTTTTTTTCTCACTCCGAACCGACGCCATTCAGCTCCGACGCCGCGGATTTTTTTCTTCAACTCTGTGTTCCCATCGCTCGCGTCGGTCGTCGAGACACCACACGTACAGAAATCTACATATTCGTTTCTTGCATCCGTCCGTTCGTTTCGATTTTTCACTTTATGCTCCGATATTATATTCGCGAAGTGTAAGTACTCCACGGGTGTGCACGTTTTGATCGTGTGCAGAGAAAGAGAGAGGAATCGAATACTGAATGGGTTGCCAGTCGAATTTCTGTACCGAGGGTTTATAGGTCGATCGATTTCTCTTTTTCCTTTCTTCTTTTTTTTCTTTTTTTTTTTTTTTCATTGGAACTACATTTTCCATCGTCTATGTATATATATATGTGTACACAATTCTTGTCAACAATGAGAAAAAAGACCTCGGGCTGTTTGAAAGCTTCCTCTCGTTCTTGGCTCTGTATTTTCAACGCTAGAACTTTTAACCTAGGTCAAAGAGATTTGGCTCCTTTATTTGTCCAATTACGAGAGTTTCGAAAACTCTTGTTGCTGATGATATTTGTCAAAAATAAGGATCACGTGTCTGCTTGTCTAATTTCGATTTTTCCATGGAACCTATGTACAGGATGACCACTGAAAAACTGAAGGGTTTGAAAAGGTCATAAGTTGTTCATTTTCAAAACGATGAGCGTCATTTGAGGGATGTTTTTCACGCATAATACCGGGGAAAAAAATCCATTAACTATATCCCCAAATAAAATAATAAAACATTAAAAAGGTATGTGTCTGTGATGACTTAGGCGGAGTAATAGTAAGTATATATATATATACCTCTGCTGTATTTACTCCGCCTAAAATAATCACAGACACTTTTTTATTTTTTATTATTTTTTTATTTTTTATTTTTTACATATATATATTACTAAATAATTTATATATATATAGCACCTCTACTTTTAGAGGTGTCTTATTTTATATAATAGCGACACACGTATATATATATTATTAAATAATTTATATATATATAGCACCTCTACTTTTAGAGGTGTTTCATTTTATATAATAGCGGCACACGTGTTTGCTGTTGCATAACTTTGATCAGAGTGAAGGCTGTCACAATCATGAATGCCTAATTTAGTCACTAGATATTTGTTAAGATCAAGCACACACACACATATACTTGTATATACGTCTGACATAAAGATTAACAGTCACTCTATTAACAGTCTGCAAAATTTATTTTATTTTTGTCTTATATCGTTCAGTTCTTCAGTGACCACCCTATACTTTGCTACGTGTTCAAAGAGACACGTTACACGTGAAATATTGAAGACGGCGACAGCTCTAGCGTTGAGAAAATCCTCTTGATCAAATTTCACTTTCGATTGTCTCCGCAACGAGCAAACTCGGATCTCGGATATCGGACTTGACTTCGAGATATACCGAGTGACTCGAACGAGAATGAAAGCCTGGACGTCGAAGAATTCGACCTAGACCTTCGACGAGTGAAATCATTTCTTTTTTTTCCTTTTTCTCTTCCGCGTTATTGCGCGATACGTTGGCTCGAAATTGCGGAGTCGAACGGTTGGAAAGTTTGCGTTGTTGATAGACGCGAAGCTCGAAACGGGACATTCGTGCTAAGAGGACGTAAAAAAAAAAAAAGGAAAAGAGTTGCTCACTGCTCGCGGTTATATCTAACAGGTTCTTACCGAGCCTGGCGAGCCTCGTGTTTCGTGTCCGATGTGCCCCGCCGATTAATGCTCGTTTCCACGGCGTAATGATACACCGGCTGTTATCGAGAACAAACGCGGCGCAGCAGAACCGTCGATAACGTGTCGATTTCTTTCTTTTTTCTCTATTGTTTGTCGCGTAACTGGACTATGCAGGAGAATATGCACGACACGCACAGTGAAAGGCATAACCAGAGTCACGTAACCACGCAGGTTTCTACTTTATTTCAAATTATTTCTCGCTTGAGATCGAACAGTAAGATGTGCAATAGAGTAAAATATTCAACGAAACTTTCTGGATGATCGACGATTAATTTGACCGACGTTTAATTTGTTTAACTGCTCTTCTATTTCTGTCTTGTCAGTCGTTGATTAAATTAAAACGAAATTACATTTTTTTCAGCTATAGTTCGGTATTTAATTTAATTTTTCTCCTTAATCATTAAAATTAAGACGAGATTCATGATGACGCTTTTGATTCATTCATTTTTCGTTCGTTTCCTATTTGTTTGCTATATATTGAGAATTCTTTGAAGAAGAATATATTGAGAATTGTATTGAAGTGTAGTTTATTTCGAAAATTATATTTCTATAAATACAATTCAAGGTATATTTTATAGGTACAATTCAAGATGATGCTTTTCATTCTTTCACTTTTCTTTATTTCGTATATGGAATTTTATCGTTGTTCGTTTACTATATATTGAGAATTCTGATCGTACAGAAATGTGGTTTATTTCAAAAACTATATTTTTATACACAATGGTTTTATTACAATCGTTCAACATCAAGACGACACGATTAGTCTTACATCGAAGGAACGAATGTCCCTCACATTCGCAAACGGAAAACGATCGCTCATTCGGATCACTGTTCGATCAATCGCATCGAATCAAATTGATTAATCTCAATAATAACTGATGTAAATACTTTTGTCACATCTTACTGCTAACTGTCACAGGAAATAATTTACATTCGCATTTTCGTTACATTTTCTTTCGTCTGTACTCTTCGCTGTGCATTCCCCGACGCAATTAAGATCAAACGAGCAATACTGTTATAAAATTCTGATATCTTTTAAACGATTTATTCCCCGCCCTGCCTCGGCAGGCTTGATTTCGTCGACGTGCGAATTTTCTAAATATTGTCCACACTCCGCACATTCCTCGTTCCACATTCCGCCTGCGTAATTTTTATCACACGACCGACGTCACACGCATCACTAGACAGAGTCGCGCGTTTGGCGTGTCGTTTGCGTAGCTGAATGCGTTGGCAGTTATCGGATCGGTGGTTGGGACTCGTTAGACGGGTGACATTTTATCAGAAACGAGCAGCAAACGGGTAGCAAATGATTGGTTCGATTTTGTCCCTCCCCTCCCTCGAGAAGAATGCCGCGTTGTCACAACACGTTGGCACATCATTGATTAGACAACGGGGCAGAGAGAATCAACGAGAACGGACGCCAGACGGAGCATCGCTGCAACGATCATTTTGTTTCCGTTTCCATTCCCGTTCCCATTCCCATTTCCGTTGCCGTTTTCCGTTTTCCGTTTCCGTTGCGAGCGATCCTCTTCTCGATCGAATGTCGCCGTGCTACCGCGCCTCTCGACGACCGGTTCTCGAGTCCTAACTCTCCGACTACGAGCTTCACACAACTGTACAGGATATCCATAAAGTCTCGTTACAATCTCGAAAGTTTATTACGACGGCAAATGAAGAGATAAGTGGAAATTATTACAAAATGAGACGTATGTATTTAAGTTTCTTTTTGCTTTATTTAATACACCTCTATATGGGCACCATTAGTTGCACGAAGCGCATCAAGACGGTACTCGATTTCTTATACGATCGATGTTTTACTCGGATGTTCTTGGTCGTCCACTCTTTCCTTTATCCAACACTGTCCCTGTCTCCATAAATTTCTTGTGCCATGCACAAATTGATGGTCGTGACTGTGGATCCTTTCCATACTTAGTTCGGAAGTTTCGCTGAGTCTG
>NW_025110346.1:321309-326200 GCF_011392965.1 Frieseomelitta varia
AAATTGATGGTCGTGACTGTGGATCCTTTCCATACTTAGTTCGGAAGTTTCGCTGAGTCTGCAGATCCGATTTGGTTTCAACAAACCACGATACACACTGTGCCTTCTCTCGAGGAGTGGCCCATTTTGTAAGGGGTTCGTTTAACAGTATCTTATTCATCGACAGGGTACCTGAAATTCAACCTTGATAAAAACCTTGATAACCACAGAGTATATAAAACAAATCTGACAGAGATATCTCATCAATTGCCTTTGTAATAAATTTTTGAAATTGTAAAGAGACTTTATGGACATCCACATAGGGTTACGAACATTGCAAGAAATCGAGTACCGTCTTGATGTGCTTCGTGCAACTAATGGTGCCCATATAGAGAGAGGTGTATTAAATGAGGCGAAGAAGAAACTTAAATATACACGTCTCACTTTGTAACAACTTCCACTTATCTGTCCTCTCATCTGCCGTTGTAATAAACTTTTGAAGTTGCAAAGGGACTTTATGGACACCCTGTACATATAAATACAAACACTTGAGACTAGTGGCAGCATGTGCACAGCATGGCTCTTAACGACGCTTTCGCAAAGTAACAGCAACGTAGAAAGCTTGTTGGCAGAGACGTAGAAAAGACTGAAGCGAAGACGAGATCTGAAAGATCCGCGAGACTTCAGATCTCGAGATCGCCAGATGGTCTTGCCTTCGATCCACGTGATGTGAAAGAGTTCCTGGACGAAGGGGAGGGCCACGATTTAGAAGGTCAGCTCGCACGAGTTAGGGAAACTCGCGGCTTACTACTACCTTGCTTTGCCACCGTTCGTCGCTTCGTGAACACCGCTGATGTTTCAAACTGAACGCGTTTGCAAACGAGACGCGATTGAAGATTCGATTTTTTTTATCATTTTTATCAACTTTCTTCTGAAAGTAATTCGCCGAAATTCCCTTCCCCGATGCGAGATGTCTCCCCTCCGAGAAGGATGTTTTCTTTTCGAGTTAGCGTGCTCTTCTGGTGACTGCTTCGACCACATCGTGAACGGCCGGCGGAGCGTCATAATTTCAATCGTGCACTGTGTTTCAGGAACCTTGACCGTGAACGTGAGCGTGCTGTTGCTAAGTTTGGCCTCACCCGACGAGTCCAGTTTGGTAATTAATAATAAATAAATTTCGCCACTTCTCAAAGTCGTTCTTAAACTCGCTTCTTAAACGATCGATATTATTGGAAAGTTAGGGATAGCGAACGATTCAAGTTAATTGCTACATTTATCATGTTAACTGCGTTTATTATATTAAACTCTTGTGCTGGAATGACGTTCAAAAGAAAAAGAAACGCGGCGAATTTTTGTATATAGGTCCGGTCACTCGTTATGGTCCGCGAACCAAGTTGCCAGCGCAAGTGGTTAAGGACAGAAAACAGCTAAGTTGTTTTTTTTTTTTAAACTCGCTCCAGAAAGAATTTATTTCGGTCAATCTTTATCCAAACTAAAAGACAGCAAATTGACGTTTGCAATTTGTAATTCTTGTATGATACATTTTTCGAAATTTTAATCTGCAACCGTATCGCAAATTTTGTGGAAATAATATGCAATATATATATAAAATATATAAAATACTCGCGCAAAAGAATTTCTTATCTAGATTCCACACATTTTCTTAATCATCATTACAAAAACAAATAAAATTGCACAAACATCCGCACAACAGTCTAGTTACAACTAGAGCAATTCTTAATTTATAATTGAGAATAATTAAATTAAATTCTTCATTTATAATTGAGAATAATTCAATTGAATTCTTCATTTATAATTGAGAATAATTCAATTAAATTCTTAATTTACAATTGAGAATAATTCAATTGAATTCTTCGTTTACAATTCGAGAATAATTGAGTGAAATTCTTCATTTATAACAACAACTATATCAAAAGGGAAAAGCGAAAATCAATGTCAAAACGGGCGGCAATCATTCGCCAATGGGTGAATTTCACATCTTGTTTTGTCCGAGGAAACAAATTGGATCGTTGAAACTTACCGTTTCTGTTAAGTTGGAAGAACAACGAGACCCGTCACCCGTTTGATAAATCCATTTACGCGGAATGCACCAGGTGCGCCGAAGCCGGTTTAAAAACACGGCAAGCGCGTGCCATTCACGAGACGAAATATGCCGAGACTTTTGTAACGATTCTTCTCTCTCTTGCGTTTGCCCGGCAGAAATACGAGGTGGAGTTCCTGCTGCAACAACAGTGGTACGATCCGCGACTACGCTACAGCAATCGGTCGCAGTACGAGTTCTTGAATGCGATTCATCATTACGATGATATCTGGTTGCCGGACACGTACTTCATAATGCACGGAGACTTCAAGGACCCGCTCATACCAGTCCATTTTGCCCTTCGGATATATCGCAACGGCACGGTCAACTATCTTATGCGGTATTCATCTCCCATTCTCTCTTCGAAATTAATTCGTCTTTACGTTAATAAATAATGACCCCTTAAGGGCTCGCTGAATTTTAAGGGACCGCGTACATATATATGTACGCGTGTCGAAAAATCTTTTTTTACTCTATTATTTTGTATTATACGATTATTTTTATCGTGTTTTATTTAATATTGTACTGTATTATTATTTATTATTTATTATTTATTATTTTTTACACTGTATTATTATTTATTATTTATTATTTATTATTTTTTACACTGTATTATTATTTATTATTTATTATTTATTATTTATTATTTATTATACTTTTAGTATCATTTATTATTACTTATCGCATTGTTTTAAATTATATTATATTATTATGTATACTACGTTATTTTATATTATATTAATTAATTTAATTTATTTATTTATTATAACACGAGATAATCTACATTACGTTATTATTTATATCGTATTATTTTATATTATAAATAATATTATTATTATTATTTTATGTTGTATTACATTTTATGTGCGTTTATGAAATGAGGCGCCATTTCTCGAAAAAGTAATGCTCTCGTTTGCTGCGCGTATAAAATTTGTTCAAAGCGAATTTGGATTTTGCGATAATTATTATTTAGAACAGAGATACATTTTTCAGCGGCGACTCAGCCCCTAGTTAAAAAAATTAACATTCCACGTAACTTTTTACTGTACGTAATACGTCACTCGACGTTAATTTCCATTTGCAAGAAACTTCACTTTTTAGTTAGTATTATATTACATTCGGGTTTTTGGTCTGTGGCCTTCTTTCGTAACGCGTAACAATTTTTTTTTTTTTTTTTCTTTTCGAGCAAACAGAATCCAAAAATAAAACGGTAGTTCAATAACAAAGAGATAATTGCTCGAAACAATCCGTCACATATACGTACGTACAATGTAACAATGGTTTAAAGTTTTGCATTGTTACCTTTCCCCGTTTGCAATACGACAGAATTAAAATGTAATTGTTACTACGGGGACGCGTAAAAAATGAAAGAGAGTGTAAAACGGTTGTAGCTAGATTTGAAATGAAATATGTATCTCGAGTATCATTTGGAACAAGGTGAAAGCGATGTGGAACAATTTCATGAGCAAACTTTCGATCTTGTAGGCGTCATCTCATCTTATCCTGCCAGGGTAGACTCAATATCTTCCCTTTCGATGACCCACTGTGTTCATTCGCGATCGAGAGCAGTAAGTGAATACTTTACTTAGAGTTTCTCTACGTTCCTCACGAATGTCTGTATAAAAAAAAAAGTATGATACTCTGCCGATGATACTTTGACCTGATTAATCGATTCTGTGCATCTCTCTTCAGTATCGTACGAGCAAACGGCGATCACGTACGTGTGGAAGAATGACGAGGGTACGTTGCGGAAGAGTCCTAGTCTAACGTCGCTGAACGCATACCTCATTAAGAACCAGACAATCACGTGTCCGATCAAAGTAAGCTGGAGAGGTGAGTTAAAGCGGTTTATCCTTTCGAGAAACGTGGTACTTGGTATACTGACAGAAAAAGGAAAAAAGAAAAAAAAAAAACGTAGAGAAAATAAATAAGGCAATGTACGACGATACAATCGAGATACGAGAATTCTCCGAGTTATCATCGTTCAGTTTCAATGTTTTTTTTGGAAAGATCTAAAGGTGAGAATCATGGTTGGTCGTTATGTATAAAATATTCACATTGAATAGCGAACAAATGCGGCCGAATTTATGAATCTAACTTCAATCAGATCCGATTTAATTTCTGAACATCGTTTGGTTTTATTATAATTATTAAAAATATTGTCAAAAATAATAATGTATTGTTAATTGTAAACTGTACGATGATACTCTTGATATTGCGATATGACAAATGCATCGTTAGGTCTATCGAGTTATCATCGAATCAAATGATCGAATCAATGATCGAAGCGAATAAGACCAAAAACAAAAGAAAAAAAGAAAAATTGAAAAAGAAAATGTCGCCGAAATTATATACCATTTTCTATTCGTTATCTATCAGTTCTCTTTTATGATTTTTACTGCATCCTTAAATAACACGCTTCTGTACTGTTGCAATGCACTAAACACGGCCATTTCGTTAACCCACGAAAACGATTTTAGTGTCGCTTGTACACGCACTCGAAGACACTCGAGTTCAACTTTTCTCTCTCTCTATATATATACATATATGGTGGCCAACGAGCCGATCACTATCTTTTTGTACTCATCATGTACTTGCTAGATCATCCTGAAAGTTTTCGCAGTTTTGAACCATCAGTTGTTTCCCAAAACGACATATATTTCGATGAAATACAATATTTTTACGTTATTAATAAGAAAATAATAATAATATAAAAGTAATAAAATGGTAAAAGAAATACCATCACATTCAAATATTACCAATTCACAGATATCGGTATGCAGAAAAGATTTGTTGAAACTATTTGCAAAA
>NW_025110346.1:331582-340505 GCF_011392965.1 Frieseomelitta varia
CTCCCCTTCGATATGAACGGTATTTCTTATTAAAAAAAAAAAAAAAAAAGAGAAAGAAATGAATATTAAGAAATTAAAAAAAAAAAAAATAAAAATACGACATTCACAAGAGACAGAAGAACGCGTGAGAGAGGTTTCTTAGATAAGCTATATGAAAGGGAGAGAGAGACAGGACCAAGCTTACCAACTCGTGAGAGACAGGCCTAGATACTCGGAGTTGTTGCTTCCCAAATCGTCCTCTTCCTTGGATTCAGAAGAATTGATATTGTTTTTTTTTTTTTTCGTCTTTTCTTGTTGACCGCGCGATCTGTGACGCACGCACACACACA
Source organism: Frieseomelitta varia (assembly GCF_011392965.1). Taxonomy (NCBI): domain Eukaryota; kingdom Metazoa; phylum Arthropoda; class Insecta; order Hymenoptera; family Apidae; genus Frieseomelitta; species Frieseomelitta varia. The sequence continues at coordinate 331,912 of NW_025110346.1, forward strand.
GATTTGTAAAAAAAAGAAAAAGGAAAAAAAAAAGACACGTCTGTCCACGATAGAGGAATTTGGGAAACATTGTCCCAAACGTAATAGATCCGATGTTACTATACACCAAGTCGTTACATCAACCAAGTCACGGTACTTTCACCCTTTGCACGCGTTCGTTCTCGATTGTCTCACGAAATCACCGATTTCCAGTTTCGGCCGCAAGGTACGTATGGTAGAGTAGCTGAAGGAAGTGCTCGTACACTGTACTAGAAGAGCCGTGTTCATGTTCATGGACGGATATATGTGTGTGTCACGTGCAAAGGACGAGAGTATCGTATTATTATTACCGCCTGCGACATTGCCAAGTGATTGGAAAAAAAAAAAAAAAAAGGAAAAAGGAAGAAGAGAAAGCAATTCCACCATCCGTTGGTGAAATGTTTGTACCAACGTTCGAGAACTCGTTGTCAATCGCTTGGCAGATGATCGCGCGTGCCTTAGATACGTTACGACAGATTAGATTACTTTGTATAACCGTTATGTAATTCGTATTAGAGTTCAACCCAACACGTTAGATTCCGAATATACGAGTATTACAATTGCTGGACGTGATTACGAATACGTTTGTTTGAATCATTTAGCCTATGCTTCGCTTCTGCTTCATTACAACCCCCCACCCACCCACCCACCCACCCCCCGTTCTTTTTTTTTCTCTCTCTCCCCAACTCACGCGACCATCCATCAACAAGACGAACTTCGATCGATTATTTTTCTTTTTTTTTTTTTTTTCTTCTTTTTTTTTTCGCTACGCACATCACACCATTTTCCTGATTCTTTTTCATCAAGAGATGAAATCGACGATTGGTCGTGGCGAGAGAGACAATTTTATGACCTCAGTTCAGTTAATTCAGGTGTGTGAGAGAAAAAGAAATTATCACTTGGAAACTCTCTGGATGTTGCTCCTCGACTCACGATGTTTCCTCCACTCACCCCCCCCCCCCCACCCCCGTACGATGTTTCCACAAAACTTTCATCCTGTTGAACGTTTTCACGCGTTACGACATATATATATATATATATATATATATATACAGCTCGGCTTGAAACGCTTTCGCGAATGTGGAGCTTCGTTGCGAAAGATTGGCGACACGACAGTGAACCTCTTGTTTCCTACGCTGTTTTTTCTCTTTTTTTTTTTTCTCTCTCTTCTCGTTTGATTTCTCCCACGTCTCAGAGAGAGAGCTGACCTCTCCGCGAGAGAGAGAGAGATCCACACGAGTGATCCCCCGGTGCCCTGCGAGGCATCGCGCATTTACGAAACGAAAAACTGTTTTATACCGTTTGCCGAATGTTCGATGTAAGCAAAGGAAGCTCGACGAGAAAGCCAAAATTTTTTTTTTTTTTTTTCCCCCCCCCCCCGAAACTTGCTCGATACTATAATACTGTGTATTATAAGTCGGCGCGAGATTTCTCGAGGCTTCTCAATTGGAGAATTTTTTCCGGAGGAGAATCTCGCAACGAGGTTAAAGAATCTAGGAAACATAAATAATCCTGAATAATCTGATACGCTAGAAAGAAAGCGCATCCGCTTGTGGTCGATCGATTAATCATTATCGTTCGAAAGGACGATCCACCAGTAAATCGCTTGTTTAGCTCTCCATCGATCTAAATTGCTCGCTGTTGTCCGCGTCAGCGCGATCCCGACCCAGAGTCGTAATTGTGGAATGTAACGCACGTGTAGGTAACTACAGCTGCCTGAAGGTGGATCTGATTTTTACGCGAGATCGTGCCTTCTACTTCACAACAGTCTTCATCCCGGGTATCATTTTGGTGACCAGCTCCTTCATAACCTTCTGGCTCGAATGGAACGCGGTGCCAGCGCGAGTAATGATCGGTAAGCTCGAACTCTTCAACCATCGTTTTCGTCCTTTCTACCTTGTTGCAGTCCTGTTGCCAGTGAAAGTGAAAAGAAAGCAAATGAAACGAACGGATAGAACTATCGACGCTAGAACTACCAAACACTCTCAAACTGATCAATTTGTCATCAACGTGTCTTTGTTGGCATATTTTGCAGACGTAGAGCAGCGTACTTCTTTTTTTGTTTTTAGAGATTTAAATGATTTTTCGTAAGATTTTTTATTTTTCTTAGTTTTTAAAATTGTTCATTTTAACATCTCTGGATGGAAATTTATATCGATATCATTATCATTATGATTGAGATTTTTTATTTATTTATTTATTTATTTATTAATTTTCCAATTAATTCTTTAAAACATTTAGTTCCATTAAATTCTCCTGGTAATTATTGAATTAATTAGATTAATACCAACATTCAGTTCCATTAAATTCTCCTAGTAATTATTGAATTAATTAATTAGATTAATAATTCGACTTTGAACCTTAATTTCTGGACATTCAATTTTAACTTTATTAAGAAATCTTGTAATAAATTGAATTTCTACTTCACCATTTACTATAATTATTCAAAATGTATCATTAATTTTAGAAATTTCTGAATACCAATTATTCAAGCATGTGTATCTTCAATTTTGTTAACATTATGTTTCAATGAATCAAATTAATTTATTATAAATTTAATATAATAATAATTAATATTTTAAATGAAAGAAAATTTTCCCCTTTTATTAATTAAATTAAAACCATGATCAATTATTATATCGTTTAATTTAATAAATTTATCAATTAGAATTATTTTATCAATTAACATAAAAAATATACTTTCAATTATATTTATAAATTTAATTATAATTGAAACTTTATGATTTCGAGATATTATTCGCAAAAGAAGAATTTTACATTAAAATAACATTAAAATCTAGAATAATTATATTTATTATTTCAGAATTATTTTTTTCTTTATTTCATTCTTTTTTTTTTTTTTTTGAACATTTTTTCATAGATCAATTTCTCCATCAATTGAAATTGATACAATATGACTGTTTCAATCGCCGGTAGTTCTAGTTCAAGACAATAACTAACTCAGACCAGACTCAGTTACTTTAGTACCAGTCTTTCAAGCTATAAAAATTCACCTGAAGAGCAAGAAAAGAAACGACGAACGCCCGATATCCTTCGTTTTGTAGTATATTATTTATTTGTGTGTATAACTGTTAAAAAAAAAAAAAAAAAATGACGAAAGGAAACGTGACGGGAGAGAAACAGCGGGGAAACGATTGTTCGCAGGTGTGACGACGATGCTCAACTTCTTCACGACGTCGAACGGTTTCCGGTCGACGCTGCCCGTCGTGTCAAACTTAACTGCCATGAACGTGTGGGACGGCGTGTGTATGTGCTTCATCTACGCCAGCTTGCTCGAGTTCGTCTGCGTGAATTACGTTGGCCGTAAACGGCCGATGCACAATGTCGTCTATCGTCCCGGAGAGAATCCCGTCACCCAGGTACTTTTGCTCAGCGACGTGCGTAATATACATATATATATATATATATATATAAATATACATATATATATATATGTATTTCGATTCCTTCACACTTGTTCTACTACGTTTCATACTACGTGTTTTCTTCTATGTACCTCCACCGTTACTTTCTTTTGTTGTTCTTTCTTTCTTTCTTTTTTCCTATTTTCTTTTCTCTCTTTCTCTCTCCACTTTCACGTTTTTTTCCATTTTCTTCTGGCTATCTTTATCTATCTGTCTGTCTGTCTCTTTCTCTCTCTCTCTCTCTCTTTCTTTCTCTGTTTCTGTGTTCTTATTCTTTACCGATTTAACCGAAAACCACCCCCGCCCGAGCGTCGCTTCATGCCTCCGAGTCTCTGAGATTCGCGCTTTCTTTCAATTCTATTAAATTTTCTTTCCTGTCTATGCGTTACCCCCGACATCCACCGTTTTCTCTTTTTTTTTTCTTTTTTTTTTTTTTTTTTTTTTTTTTTTTTTTTTTTTAAGCCACGGTCATGATAACTATGATAATTATCTCAGTCGTTCGCTACCTCTGTCTTTTGTTTCTCTGTCTTACGTCTGTGTCTGTTTCTATTTCTCGTTTGGTTCCACTCCGTTCTTCTTGTTCTCTATGTTCTCTATCCTTGGTTTTCGCATCTGGTTTTTGTCGCATCCGATCGTGTCCGTTTCCTTTTTGCGTTTCTCACACAGTGTTACGTTCCCGGTGGTAAGTTCTCGACGAAATCAGTGGTATATTAACTAAAAGTACAACGTTTTCCTGAAATGTATAATATCGCGATCAAATCTGCCTGGAAAGAAAAGACGATTACGACGAAATTCGACGCAGTTTACATCTCAGAGACTCTGATATTCTTAGTTAAGTTGCCACTGTTCAACTCGAAATCAGAAACTCACCACCAGGTCGAGTATTTGTCTCTCTGTCTCCCATCTCTTTAACACTAGAACTACCGACACGAAAAAAGTATAAAATTTTTCCGTCAGAGAAATTTTAAGTAAAGTGAAAGAGAGAAAGGTCTTTGTAGTGCAATGTAGGATACGCACAAGATTTTATTTATATATATATATAATGAAATAATATTATAAAATAAAATACATATAATACAATATATATTTTTATATATTTTATAAATATACACATTGTAATATATTACAAAATACATTATAATGTATTAGGTATAATTACAAAATATACAGTGTATATTATATTATATACAAAATAAAATAGTATAATATAAAATGAAATGTACATGATACAATATATTTTTGTATATTTTATAAATATATACATTGTAATATATTACAAAATACATTATAATGTATTAGGTATAATTATAAAATATACAGTGTATATATAATACAATAATATATATATTTTATAATACATATAATACAATAATATATATATAATATAATATATTTTATAAATACATACACTGTAATATATTACAAAATAAATTATAATATATTATATTATAAAATTTACAGTGTGTATTATATTATATATATATATAATAAAATAATATTATAAAATAAAATATATATAATATAATATATTTTACAAATACATACATTGTAATATATTACAAAATAAATTATGATATATTATATTATAAAATTTACAGTTTATTATAAAATAAAATATATATAATATAATATATTTTACAAATACATACACTGTAATATATTACAAAATAAATTATGATATATTATATTATAAAATATACAGTGTGTATTATATTATATATACAATAGTATTATGGAATAAAATATATATAATATATTTTATATATTTTATAAATATATACATTGTAATGTATTACAAAATAAATTATAATACATTGTATTATAAAATATACAGTGTGCATTATATTATATATACAATATAATACACACTGTATATTCACGTTATTACACGTCTGAACGAAAACTGGCCATTCTGACCATTTTGGTAGTTCCAGCGTTAATAGACCCACGCTTCTTCGTTACTTCGTAATTCCATTTCCAATCGACTCGGCGCTAATCCCCTGAATCTCGCGATCTTCCCGCGATCACTACCTTTTTTTTTTTTTTTTTTTTCTGCTGTTGCGTTCCCTTCACGTAATATGCCCGAATACCGGGAGAGCCGCGAGATGAAGCTCGATCTGTCTCGTCGATCGACTCTGAGTCCGAGTGATCTCTTACCTGCCGAAGGTGAAAGATAGAATCGACTCTTGCGGGCTGTGGTGACCAGCAAGAGTAGTAGATCCATCTCGACACGACACTTGGACGAGAGAGAGAGCATCCATGCTGGATGGATGCTCAAGGAGCGTAAAAAGCGTGGCGGCCGTGCTTCCAGCTCCATTGAGAGGCAGCTGGTCGTGCGATCGACGCCGAAACAAGCGAGACCCTTCTTGCTTGTTTACGTTTCCGGTGCCAGAAATCACCAGTGTACCATGTTGTAGACTTTTCTTTTTCTTTTTACCTTTAATGGCGGACGACGACGTTACACACACACTCGCAATTGTCGACCACAGTGCATCTTCCATTCGACGACTGCTCGATTGACACCGAGTTTGTTCCTCTTCGTCGATGATCGGACCGCGATCGGCACGTTCCACGCGACGTTCAACAAGGCGAATGGGGAAGAGAGGCGTGAACAGATCGTGCTTCGGTGAATCAAAGACGAATTAAAAAGGTATCTTTGGAGATTTTTGGACAAAGAGAGATCGTACGACTTTTCACTTTTCGGGTTCTTTTCATATGGTATTCGAGGATGTTCGTTATTTTCTCGAGCGAAAATAATAAAAACAGTACGTGACACAGATGGTCATGTAGACCACCGGGTATGGAATCTTTATATATTCAATTTTAAATTAATATAATTTATAATTTAATAAATTTAAATTAATGTAATTTATAATTAAATAAAGTTTTATAATAAAAATATATTTTAGTAATGATGAAAAATTAATAATATTATTAATAGTTTTAAAGTAATGAAAATGAATTTTTTTAAAAACGAATAAGTAAAATTTACTTTGCACCTTTTGTCATCAATTTATTTTAATAACTTTAATTATCTCAAAAGTGAATGATCTAGATATATATAAATATATTATTTTTTGTAAAATAAAAGAAAATAAATATATAGAAATAAGATATATTTAGAAATTATATAAAATATATAAAATATATTTAGAAATATATAAAATATATAAAATATATTTAGAAATTAAATGTTTGTCGTATTTATTAATATCTAGTTCTTTTTTAAATAAATTTCATTTATAATATAGTTAAAATTAAAGAACATATAAAGATGTTCCACTGGCTGACACGTGACTGATTATTCTACTCGGCTGAGAAGAAAAATATAAAAATGTCTTAATCAGTATAAATGTATCCTCAGCGTGGATCTAGATTCGTTCCAACTTTAATGGATACATATCGAATTAGAATGTTTTCATACATTTTCCTGTCAGCGAAGTAGTATAACCAGACACATGTCAGACGGTAGAAGACCGAAGAGCGGCTTTAATATGATAATGTACAACTTTCTCGTTGTTTTTCCGTGAAAAGAAAAAAGAAAATGGCGAACATCCTTCAAACATTAATAAATATATATGCAGAAAATCGTTAAAGTGAAAAAGCTTGCAGTCTCTTTGGAGCAGAAGATCTCAAAGAATATTTAAAAGATGGAAAACCAAAATAAATTTTTTGAAACTATAGCGCAGTCTTGTGCTACAATTATCTATCTCCGTAATACGCGCGTGAAACCAGGTCGAATTCACGTTGCAATTCTATGAAATAATTCGTATAGCCAATTTGTTTTTTGCAAAAGACTTGTTCACCTCTCTCTTTCTGTTGGAGATCTTTTCCAACGTGCGTTTCTCCAACACCCGTCCCTGGAAAATCGTGGAAAATCGGGAGATCCTTAACTGTCGAAAGGAAGAACGTCGCGTTTTTTTTTTTAGTCGCGGGAAAGCACGCGAGGTGCGTACGAATACGTGAGAACCTGAGAAGAGAGGAATCCAAAGGTAAAACTCAAGAAACGAAAGAGTGATCCGATGTGAACGCAATAAAAACACGTCGGGGCACGATCTCTTTTTTTTTTTTCTATTACATTTTCGATTCTTCTCGTGCTTCGAACGATATATATATATATTATATATTATATATATTTTTATATTTATATATATATTGTATATATTTTTATATTTATATTTATATTTATATTATACATATATAATATATATTTTTATATTTATATTTATATTATACATATATTATATATAATATGTATTTTTATATTTATATTTATATTATACATATATTATATATGTTATATATATTTATATATTTATATTTATATTATATATATATTTTTATATTTATATTTATATTATATATGACATATATATTTATATATTTATCTTTATATTATATATATATATATATATTTATATTTATATTCGCGTTCTATCGAGTAATCGCCAAGGTAAATCATTCTTTTGTTTTTTCTCTCTCTCTCTCTCTCTCTCTCTCTCTTTCTTTTTTTCTTTTTATCGCGTTCGCATCGCGTTGATCTCGCACAGTTGTGATCTCGTTGGCGTGAATATTGCACAGACACGTATGGTTTGTTACTCTCTACAATGATCGCTGCCTATGTCTACATATATAGTTTCTTTCGATTGTCTCTTTCTTCCACCCTCACCCCCTTCTCTCTCTCTCTCAAAAAAAAACAAAAAAAAACAAAAGAAGGAAAGAAGAAGGACTTTTACGCCTTACTTCCTTTCCAATGATTTTCGCAATACACACGAATTGGTGAAAAGTACGAATTTCCATCGAAAATCAATTCACGAGCAGACGGATGTATATACTTGCAATTTGCATTTGTCTTGTTCGAAGAATTGTATATGCTCTGGCAGAGAGAAGGGATGACAAGTCAGAACTCGAAGGAAATTTAGTGAAATGGCTCGTGTTTGATTTTTGATTGAGAATTTTGGTACTCTCGTCAGGTTCGACCGAGGCTGCAGTATTTGCATGTCTCCAACAATTTTCTTCACACTTCTTTGCCCACCCTCCCCCCCCCCCCTCTTGTTCTCTATATAATCTTCTATCTTCTAATCTTTGTTCTCTACAATCTTCTACAAACCTGCGAACAGCGATACGGTTCTTTTTTTCTTTTTTTTTTTT
>NW_025110346.1:340770-342582 GCF_011392965.1 Frieseomelitta varia
TTTTTTTCCTTTCTTTCTCCGCGCCACCATACTCGTATCTCTCCGATACTCTACGAACGTTCTACAGGAAGTTTCTCTCCTCCAGCGTGTCTGCACGTTACGATCGCAACATATTTGATGACTGGCGAATGCGTCCGAACTCCACTTTTTTTTTTTTTTAGAAACTTCTTACGAACATGTTTCTCTATCTGCTGGTAGTTCAGCATCTCTTGAAGTACACTGAAAATTTCTTTTCGCTCGTTTCGACCGTTTTATTTTAGGTTAGGGGGCAAACAACGGCGAGATATTATAAATCGAACAAAGGAGAAACGAAGATAGGAAAATATATTGGAAGAGAAGTTTCTACAAATGGTTTTCGTGCGCATTCGTTCGAGTCGGTTTATACAGCGAGAGATAAGAAATATTTGTACAGTTGGAACGTAGGAACGAAGGGAGGAATATTTTCTGTTTCGAGATACATGTACATGTAACTATACATTATCTAAACATATCCAGATGCTTGCACGTAGTGTCAATAAAATTCTCTTCTCGTCTCGTTACATGTATCCTTTTCGCATCCTTCGAAATCTCTTCAACGTGCCATTAACCACTTGGCGATGGCAACTGATTGCGGACCATAACGAGCGGCCGAACCGTATACAATAATTGGTCGCTTTCTTTCTCGAAACTCGTCGGTATGATATCACTGGATAGAAATTCCCGAGAAGCAATAAATTTATTTCTTTGTTTTGCCCATTTTATTTTATTTATAATACAGACTCAATGCTGAGGAAATATTATAATTTCGAAAGAAAAAAATTCTCGACGTGCGTGTCATTCCAACGCGAGAGATTAACGATGGATCAATGTATGGAAAATACTGTCTTGTTATCGTCGAGTTAATTTCGTCAGCTCGTCAAGTTACCTTTAAAAGATAAAGAAACGTTTTAAAAGCCTCGCTTTTAAATCCTCCGAGTTCACGAGTTTAAATTGAAATGAGACTGTGAAAATCAAGTATACTATACGCTCTGTTTCCTCGCCTTTCTCCCGTGTAATTCCCAGCGTACGACGAACAACACCGGAAATACTTCTCTCTCGTTCGTTTCCGCGCACCAACTGTACAAATATACCTGCACCTCTCGCTGCGTATACATGTATACTCGATGTGTAGTTAACGGCACGTTAGTGAAACTTTGTACGAGCCAATCAATTCCGTTCTAACTCAATTCTCGATTGCATCCGATCCGATTTGACCGAAGACTCGAGAAACTTCAGAAACGCGCGTGCAAGAGCTAACGATCGTACAATCATTACCTCCTCTCTTTTATTTGACACTTTTTTGTTCTTCATCGGGATCGCGAGGAGTGTCGATCAAATGGTTGCTGCTCCGCTGTGGCAGAATTCGCATTTGTGTCTTGTGTTTCTTTGCATGCCCGCGACACGATCGATCAACGACGTAAACGGGCCAGGCGCGAAGGAACGAGGCTTCAATCTCTTCAGATCAGCCTCGTCGATCTTGAATCGTTTATCTTTGCGAGAAAAAAGAAAAAAAAAAAAAAAGGTCGGCGTCACGCGACTGAAAAAGAAGAGAAAAGGAGGTAACGAGGATTGATCGTCGGTGGTGGGCAGATTTCGCGGAGAGTTGTAAAAAAAAAAAAAAAAGAAAAGGAAAGGAAAGAAAGAAACGGGCGGAACTCGGGGAAGAACGATTCAGGCGAAACGCGAGAGCTTAAAGCTCGGAAATTTCGCGTCGCGAGCGCCGGGGGTAACGCTTTCTAGATAACTTTGTCGCGGATAACGATCGTAAAAGTACGTATGTGCGGGAAAGTAGTA
>NW_025110346.1:343404-347536 GCF_011392965.1 Frieseomelitta varia
AAAAAAAAAAAAAAAAAAAAAAAAAGAGAAAAAAAGAAACTATACTAATGCCACGCGGATGCAACCTTTCTTTTTCTTCATATTTTCTCTTTCTCTCTGTTTTTCTCGTTCTTTCGTTGAGATATTACCATTGCCGGAAGAGAAATTGGTGTGCACGTGCAAGGTCTTAACCGCGTCCTGACGAACCACATAGACTCACATATACGTACACGCCTAACCATACACTCTCCGAGTACTATACCTTCTTAACCATCACGCGCCGTAAAACACGAGCACTCGTTCTCTCTCTCTCTTTCTCTAACTCTATCTCTCTCTCTCTCTCTCTCTCTCTCTCTCTCGCTGTCGAGAGGACCCTTATCTTTCTCTCTCTGTAGCCTTCCTCTACGCTGCGCGTATTTATACAAAGCTTTTCGAGCAGGGGCGTTCCGATGATAATTCGAATTTCGTTTCTTATCTGCCTGGGCAATTGAAAAAGTTCGCGCGCCCTAGACTGTTCGCGGTATCTTACAATTGGAAAATTCGAAGTAGTTTCAGACTGAAGAGAACTTTGACAACGCAACGGGACGTAATTTTCCTTTGTAATTTTGTTGAAAAATGCTTCCAGGGTTGGGAACAAAGCCAAGTCCAAACAAATCTCGAATATCACGGGGTAAATCGCGCGAAATACGGAGAAAAATTTAAATTGAGAAAATTGTATTGTCTTTTGTAGTTCGTATAGTTTTTTTTTTTTTTATATATGTCTTACACATACATTTTTTTCTGTTTCGCAAATATTCAAGTGAAGATGTCATGCTTAGGACCGTTTTTCAGCAAAAAGAGAAAAATTGTTCCATTGTACAGGGAGAGAAAGGTTTCTGGCTATCGTAGATGAATTCTACGCCTTCGATTTGATAGAAATAGATGTAAAGAACCTGCCGCAAAATTGGCTTGAATTTCAAGGTCAAAAATTTTTTCTCTTCTTTTTTATATATTGTATTCTATTCATTAAGAAGGTAAAAGGAACCACAAGTAATAGTTCTCTTGAAAGATGGCAAAAGAGTTTCTTAATCGTTCAACACTGCAAACGCGTGCGTTCTGACAGCGACTTTATAGTTCTGAGCGCGTGGATGTAATGTTTTTATATTTCGATATAATGTCAACATAATTAATTCTATTATTTGATTATTTGGACTCACACTGATGCACAACTATGATGAATCAAACGTTAATGAAACCTAACCCAGAATCATAAAGTCGCTGTTAGCACGTCCGTAAAATAATGTTAAATGATTAAGAAACTATTTTTGCCATTTTTCAACTATTACGTTGCGACCTATGGTGGTTCCTTGGAAAAGTTTTTCCAAAAAAAAAAAACAGAATTTCTTTACATGTTCTTTACATTTCCATCAAATCGAATCGTGTAGAATTCATCTATCATAGCCAAATCTAACAAACTTTTCTTTCCATCTTGTACACCCGCGCAGTTTCATTTTCCGGATATTAACGAACGTTACTAACGTATTAAAAAAACCAACGGGACAAACGAAACCATTCTGTTACGCTTCAACTTGAAGTGAAAAATAGCAAGTTCATCGACGAACACCTCTCTTGACCTTCATCAATTTCCTACTTTCATAACTATACTATTTCCGTCTACGCTGGTGACATTTATCTGCCTATTATCCCTTCTTTCTTTTTCTCTCTTTGTCTTTCTCTCTGTCTTGTTCCAACGATTCGTCCTTCGTTTCTATCCAATCATGTACACACACACTCACACTCACTCACACACACATGGAAGTTCTCTCTATCACCTCTTTCTTCTATTCTTCTCCCGTTCCTAGCATAAACATAGCCGTTGTTCCGTAACAGTTTGAAAAACGATGCACGATCGACTACATACATATACATGTGTACGTGTATTGCATAAAACGACGAAGCTGCATAAGAAAAGCTTTACAGAATGCCGCGAAATTCACGTTACCTTACCTTTCGCCCAAATGTCTCGACGACGATGTCTCGGGGGATGATGAATTTGGCGAGCACTCTGTATCTAACGAAAGGTAGAAGTAAACGATAGCTTAAAACTTTATAGCGAGATCTGTGGCCCTTCAGCTAGATCCTTCTGCGCTAAGTAGACTGATCTGACACTTGAGAGCCTCGTCGAAAACGAGGCGAGATCTTCGACGTCACGTTGGATTTACAAAACTCGTAACGATATCACGATACATCTCGAGACGTGTCGCGTCATTGTGAAATTTTTTTTTTAGAAGATTAAAAAAGAGAAAAAAAGAACAGTCGGAGAGAAACAACAACAACAACAACGAGTTTTGTATATCCAAGCACGTTGTTTATGCATGACTTGTTTACGCATTTTGAATCGACGACGGGGATACCTTGAACTGTACGTATATATAAACGCATGAGAAACGCATGCGATGCATGGAAAAAACGAATGGTGTGGTAAACTCGCATGCGCACGATTATATATACATTCCCACGATACTTTGTTCGATCACACTATATATACTTTGTTGCCTTGTCGAGATATACCACCTACGATTCTTCAGTTTCGTTCTTCTTTTCTTTTCTTTTTCTTCCCCTACCCTCCCTCTCTTCTTCTCGAGAAGAGAAGAAAGTCGCGCGGATTACCGGTTACCGCCCCGAAAGAAAGCTCTCAAACTCGCGATTGTTGTTATTATTATTATTATTATTATTATTATTATTGTTATTACGCCGCGTAGCTTCTCCGCGAAACCGAACTCAATCTCTCCCACCCTCTGTTTCACGCACGCAGATTCGATTCATTCGTTCACTTGCGTGCAACCTCGGGTGTATCGCCCCGCTTGATCGATCTCTCGCGTTGAATTTCGCCCGCGTGAAAACTTCCCGGGGCGTGGAAGTGAAAGCAGATGACTCGTGTCGAAACTTGCGAAACACCACCGCAACAGATCGCTTGCAGATCGTAGGGGGCCGCGTGTGACAAACGATAGAAAGAAATCCTTTTGCTCGGCGCAACCGTGTGTCTCTCTTCCCCTCCCCCGCCGCCGCGAGCTTTTGCTTGAGTAAAGAGTTGACTTGGCAGAGAGTTAGTTACTTAGCAGCAGACAGAGTTTTTTTTTTTTTTTTACGATTCGCTTGTTTATTCCTTTGATTTGCGAGCGGTGCTTGTTTCTTTTTTCTCTCTTTTTTTTCTTTTTTTTTTTTTTTTTCGCCCCCCACCACCACCCAAAAAAGGACGATCCGATCGTTTCTCGTTTGAACTAACCCCCTCCCGGAAATGAAACAGGCCAACGTGAAAAACATGATTACGGATTTTCTCGATCGCTTCGGCCGTTGCAAAAGTATTCGTACTCATCGGCCGAGGAAAAGCATACCTTCTATCCATACGACGAACCGACGATCCCATCAGAACTCGACGGAACGACGACGACGACGACGAGGACGAGGACGAGGACGAGGACGAACACGTTTGGTCGCATTCGAGTATTTTCCTTCTTCTCTGTCGTCTTTTTTTTCCTTTTTTTTTTTTCTTATTCTTCTACTACTGCTACTTCTTCTTCTTCCTCCTCTTCTTCTTCATTTTAGCGAGACTCACGGCAAAATTCACGCAGCCAGAAGATAAGAACGATCCGAACAGTTATTATTATTGTTATTATTGTTATTATACCCAGCTATTACGATCAGGCACGTCGTTTCCCTTCTCGTCAACTTTTTTTCTTTCGTTGTTGTTGAACTTACTTGAAGAAATTACTCGTTAGCCAAAGCCAACGTTGATAAGAGAAAAGAAAGAAAAAAGAAAAAGAATCGCGAGACGCGATTGAAGAGAAAAAACGCGAAACGACGAGTCACTTCCATCCGTGAGAATTATTATTCACTCGGACACGTTCAAAAAGTCATTTCGCATTTCTTTCCTTTTTAACCGCGATAACGGCGCCGAACCATCCGAATCAGCCGTGTTCTTCTTCTTCTTTTTCTTCTTCTTCTTCTTCTTCTTTCTTTTCTTTCTTTTTTCTCTCTGATATATACATTATATATATATTACCGATAATATGATTGTGACGTCAACAATCGCTTTTTGCCATTGAAACTTAACCCGATTGAAGCTTGACATGTAGCATTAAAAAAAAAAAAAAAAAAAAAAAAAAAGCAAGAC
>NW_025110346.1:348235-350344 GCF_011392965.1 Frieseomelitta varia
TGCGTAACTGATGCTTGGTGTGACGCGATTTTTTTTTTCTTTTTTTCTTCTCTCTTTTTTCTTTTTTTTTTTTTTTTTTTTTCTTTCAAACAACAAGACACGCTGTACATTTGACATAGCTAGTTATTAGAATTAGTGGCACATCCACGCTGTAGACTGTACATCTGGCTGAGCATGAAACGAAACGCAGAGAGAATCGGTTCATCTACTGAAAGGAAAAAAAAAAAAAAAAAAAAAAGAAGAAATTGTATTGATTTGACACGTATTGTACGATATACGTACGTAGATATACAACCTTGCGTGGCTCGATCGAGCCCGTGACCCGTAGGTATGATGATATTTCTCTCGCTTTGTCTCTGATATTGTTTCGCTCTCGTTGTACGATGGAGAAGAGTATGAGCTTTCCTTTTTTCTTTTTTTTTTTTTTTCTTATTAATCAACACGCAGTCATACGTTCGATTTCGGATCGCTTGCGATTAACCCTTTCGTTACGAGCGCCATACATGTATATATATATATATATATCTCGATTGACGTATCACATATTAAAAATACACTGTGTACGTACATAAACACACTTTCTTTATTTTTCTCTACTCGACAGTGGGGTATTTATGCGAAAAGAGATTATTACGATGAAAAAAAGGAATCTTTCGGCCAAAGTATA
The DNA here is from genome assembly GCF_011392965.1 of Frieseomelitta varia. Classification (NCBI taxonomy): domain Eukaryota; kingdom Metazoa; phylum Arthropoda; class Insecta; order Hymenoptera; family Apidae; genus Frieseomelitta; species Frieseomelitta varia. Next base: position 348,903 of record NW_025110346.1, read on the forward strand.
AACTATAGGTTAATTTCTTAAAAGTTTGAGACTAGATTTTTGTTGAAAAAAATTACAATTCCAGGCCAGGCGGAGTCCAACCCGGAAAAATTAATAATTAAATAAGAATTCTATTACTGTTGAATAATTATAACCATGAACGTTCATAATGTCCCCTTTCGAGAAGTACTTACATTTGCGAGCAGAGTTGTTTTCAATATAAATCAATATAAATATATTTTTCCAATCAGTGCATCGTTCCGCTGTAAAAGTTGTTTCATCCTCGTAAATATGTATGTACGGCCCCAAATTTTTGTTGGCCAACGAGGCCCAGAAGATCCAGAAGGTTGGACGCCATTGTCAGAATATTATACCAGGAAATTCGAAAGAAGATTCTGTTTCAAAACGAGATTTGACGATTCCTTTTGAAACAGAATCTTCTCTCAGTTCAAAATTCAGTGGCGGACTGATCGTAGCGAAAGGGTTAAAGGACGACGTTATCGTATACACCATTGGCGAACGGTGGGCGGCCGATTTGTCCGTTCGCGCCCCCGATATCTCCGAATATTTCTCACGCCTGTACGCGCAAGCTTGTTCATCTCGATCAAAGCCTGTTATCACGCTTATACTTACCTGTGCTTGCCGTCTCTCGAACGACCGATTACCGACCAGAAGCAGAAATTGAACGAAGCTGGCCGAACGCCGACGAAATTTCCTCTCCTCGAGGCGATCGGCATCGAAGTGTTACGTTCACGCTCCGATTCTCACTGTTGCTCGATCGGCATCAGCATTGATCTCTAGTTAGAAACGAGCAAACGAGGCGGTTCTCGACGATTTTTGCGATTTTGTCTCTCGAACGACGACGAAGGCCTAGACTCTATTCCTCCTCGTTGTTCGAACGACGCGCAATTCGTGATCGTCGTCGACGTGTCGGCCGCCTCCGTCTCCTTGTACGCGAAACGAAGCGAAACGAAACGAAAGAGAAAAGAAAAAAAGAAAAAAAGAAAAAAAGAGAAATAGAGTCACGGGGGCGGAAAAAAAAAATGGAGAGCGATAGAAAAAATTGGTCGAAGGATGGATCGTTGTTTGAACGAAAGGTCGTAAGAATATAAGTTTCTTCTACGGAGACCCTGTCGCAGGGTAAAAAGAAGCGAGAGGGCGGTCCACCGACCGGAGCTACGACAGGACCGAACGAGATCGTAACCTGCACCAATTGCGGACCCAATCCTTGCACGCACACCACCACCAACGGATGCACAGCCGAGGTATGTTAATTAAACTGTACTATTATGCTGTAGTAAGTAATACTAACTTGTGGGACCCACTTCGGGGGCTGATTGTACGGCTAAAAATAATGGAAAATAAATATATGTCCTATCTTGCTTCGTTTATGAGATATAATGAATTTTATAAACAGAGCAAACTCTAGTAAGCTAGTTTCACCAGGGATGGTATATTCAATT
>NW_025110346.1:350799-484858 GCF_011392965.1 Frieseomelitta varia
TGGTCATTTCGAGCATCTTTTGTAAAAGTAATTAAAACAGAAAATTCATTATATCTCATAAACGAAGACAGACAGGACATACATTTATATGACTTTTTTTCATTATTTTTAGGCGTACAATCAGCTCCCGAAGTGGGTCCTACAAGTTATGAAACACTCTGTATATACTACGAAATGTCAGATTTCTCTTTCCACGAGTGTACTGGGGCATCTGTGTCAAATTTGAGGAGTGTGTATAATAAAAAGGACCTGATAAATCAGTCAGGTCGAATATATTAAGTACCGCTACTGATAAGAATGACAATATAAAGATTTTGAGTTAGTTTCAGGAACCTAAAAACGTTTGCAATAAAAATTATAATCGGTCACTATGTTGAACAGTAGAAGTCCAGAAATTGTATTTTAAAACTATATTAATTATATTAAATTGAAACTAAAAAAATTATATTAAAAACCTTATAACTATATTTAACTATAGTAAAAAAAAAAAGTATCATTAACTATATTTAAAAAAACCCTAGGTTTTGTTTATTATTAAATTTTATTTAGCAAACGTTAGGTTTGTCAAAAATTTCTCCGCTCATTTTTCAGCGAATTCTACGACACACGCTTCTCAAAGTTGAACCTCGACTGCTCGAGACACCCGGTACACACGACCAGTATCCACACTCCTCGTCCTTTCATCCGTCATCTTTTTCCCGCAATCCCTGCTGTATATCGGACAGTCACAGCAACGAATCCTTTTATTTCAGCTGAGGAAAAAGGAACCACCGCATCCGATAAGAGTGGCAAAGACGATCGACGTGATAGCAAGAATCACCTTTCCGGTCGCCTATTTCATGTTCCTCACCTTTTTCTTCATCCACTACAAAGGCACATCGTAGACACCGACACCAGAGGCACACCAGAGTTCGAAAAGAATTCCACCGTTGATCATCGAAAACAAAGACACCGTCTTTCCGCGTGAATTTTATTTCAATTTCAATTTACCAAAGAGAATCCGAGGCTAAGGTTCGAGGGGGGGAGGGGGGGGGGGTGTAGGTGACCCGGAAGTCGTTCCTCGAGAGTGCGCGTCGAACGCAGAGAGGGGACAAACGTCGGACAAACTCGACGCCGAAGGAGGAAGTGCTCGGCGATCGTTTTTCTCCGCTCGAGGGAAAATGAAAAAAAAAAAAAGAAAAGGAAAGAAAAGAGGATTCGCGAGAAGTGTCGCGAAATGTCGATGCTTTCGAAGCAAAATTATCACGTCTCGTACGTTGAAGGAAAGGAAAAAAGGAAAAAAAGAAAGGAGAAATGTATCGACGATATATATTGAAACAACGCGTCGATCGGCGCGTGGTTAGGCGAAGATCGTACCGTAAGTTGGCTGTCTTTCCCTTTGGCTTCGAGGGGGACATCGGGGCCGAGAGAAAATTGATGGAAAATTCGCCTCTTCCTCATCTTTTCTCACATGTGATAATTCTTAAAAGCACTCTTTATCGTAAACAAAAAAGAAAAGAAAAAAAAAAAAAGCTTGGTCCGGTGAAGAACAATCGAACGAGGGGCATACGTATGAAGAGAGATAGAGTAATAGAGAGGGAGAGTATGTGTGAGAGACAGTGAGAGTGAGAGGGAGAAAGAATGAAAGAGCGAGAGAAAGGACGAACGAAAAAAAAAAAAAGAAAAAACGCGGACACACTCTTTAAAAAAAACCTCTTTTTTTTCTTCTACTATCGGATCTAGTGATGTCGCTAATTCGAGGATGCTTCTCTGAAAACTAGCTGAAAAGAAAAAGAAAAAAAAAAAAAGAAGAAATCAAATTTACGTACTTAAGGAATGTTAATACTTGTAATCTCACTACAAATAGGTAAGGTCGATGTAAGTGTCGTCCATGAAATCGCTAACTCGTGATTCGCCTTTTACTTAAATATCGACCTTTTTTCTGTACTTTATCGTGGATCTACGATACCGTGGCAAAAATCAACGTGATCGCAAGTTAGCTCTATATTCGTAGACCTTTAAAAAAAAAAAAAAAGAAAAAAAAAGACGTTCGCTTTCAATCGAGAGAGAAGGGCTGCAAAGCATATAATTCCGTTGTACAAAAAGAAAAAAAAAATATATATATATAATATGATATATATATACACACACACACACACATACACACGTGCATACATACATATATACATACACACACAACACACGCGAATACATACATTACACACAGATACACACATAAATATAGTTAATCAATCGTCGTTTCATCAAAGCTTTTCACAGTACATACGATATGTACCCCTCTTTTTTCAATCGTTCAGGGTAGCATTCGTATAAATAACTTTTACGATTTATATTTTATCTATAAACTCTATACGATCGATGTAATTCGAGGAATATCAGGAGAAACTGAGGCGCTCGTAACAAGAACGATCTTTGCCAGATTCCTCAGCTTTTTAGATAACAATAATAACACGTTCTAGCTACAAAAAAAAAAAAAAAGAAGCAATGAATATTAAAACTGATTCTGTCACGATTTTTCATAACAATTAATGAAACATTTCGCCACGATTTAATTGAACAGATACGCAATAATGTAATTAATGTATAAGGAATATACGTAACGTGATGAATATTTCGTCTGAAAAAGATTGGGAAATGATACAAACATGAGTAAATAAGGGTGGTTCTCGTTACGGGCACCCTCGGATTCGTTTCGACGAGCAAGAGAAAGCAATGTATCACGACACAGGAAATTTCGTATCGATCCATTGAACTTCGCAAAGTATATTGTAACCATTCGAATACCTTCGAAAAACCTCTTTTCCTTCTGCAAGTGGTATTTTTGAACTGTACACGAGCGAAATTACTTCATCGATGAGTAAACGAAATTAACGACGAAAGGATCACGTACACACAGGGAGGAATTAACTCAATACGGGTAAAGCTTGCTATGTATTAGATTTAACGAAGTGCCCATGCTCCGATGCTCTTGAGCGACGCTGATGCTTTGCCCGCGAAAGATATATATATATATATATATATATATATATATATATATATATATATATATATATATTAATTTAGGGAGAGCACACGTAGAGAACAATAACGAAAGTTAAGCACGCCATTCGACACCGTTTCTCGAAATGAAAAATAATACGGTATGAGCTTCGATGGAAAGGAAACCAAGGGCGAAGAAGCGAAACCAAAAAGAGACTTAGCACGTAATTCCAGAGTTAACATTCGATGTTTCTTCGAGTAATCCGCGTATCTTTAGACACTATTAACGTACGTATTAACTGTTACTGTTCTTATTATTGTCGATCACCGCCATTCGTCATCGTCGTTCTCGTCGTCATCGTCATCTCTCCACCGCGTCGACGTCATTTATTACTTATCAACACCGCTACTATTAATACTGTTGTCATTGAAACAAAAAAAGGAAAAAAAAAAAAAAAAAAAAAAAAAAAAGAAATAACTATTACTGTTACTAAAATACCGCCGCTACTACCGCGCTAACTATATCGTTATCGCTAAGCGTTATTCGTTATTACGGGAGATTTCGGTGAGATTATATTATACGAGAGAGAACACGCGGCAAGGGGAGAACATCGAACATCGAGGCGTTTACACAGCGCGATTTCGAGTCGCGCGTGCCATTCGCTCGATCATTCAGCAATATTAATCGCAGACCAAACAAATATTCCATCGCCTATCGTGCTTTCAACGGAGTTAGTCGAGCCACGGGTAAACGAGCGAGCCGATCGTTGAAGAAAGTTTTCTTCTTTAACCTTAGAACGATTTCACTAAGCTCAATCGTGTACGAGTCGCGCGGAAAACAGAGAGAGAGAGAAACAACGTATCACATACTACGTGTTTAGAATAATCCAAAAATCCTATATAATTATATCGATCGCAAAACGCACCTCGGATTTTAATTTTCATCTTTCGCGTGTTACTCATTCAACAACTCGTTCGTTGTAATAAGAATCAACAAGGAGATAAAACGTTCAGCCGCTTTTATAATTATCAAGAAATACGCGTCACTTCGATGCGAACGATGTAATTGTACCGTTATCGCTATATATTTATTAACAATTACGATAATTAGGATCGTAGGTGTTGATCTTGCGAGTGCTACGCGGGCACATCGTAAAGAAAAAAAAAAAAAAGAAAAAAAAATAAGCTTCTCTTATTATTATGGCGCCGATCTTAAGAGAATATATGAGAATAACAGCGTAATCGACACAACGAATATATATATATATTGCGTAGAGCCTGAGTTAACCGATCAAGGAACGAGAACGATTCGATTCATTCAGTCGGCAAGTCTGGACGAGCGAACGAAAAATATCCAACTCGGTGAATTTTCTTTTTCTTTTTTTTGTTTTTTTTTTTCTCTTTCTTAATCCGAGAAAGATACACACCAAAGACAGAAGGATAGAATTGTATATATAAAGGCAAAGAAGAATGTTGCGAAAATTTCGCCGAGGTTGGCGACGAATCGATGAGAGAAAGGAATGATCGTTGATTACCTATCTATGCTATGTTTTATATATATACGCGTCGTCATTTGCCGCGAGTGAACAAGCAGTCGTTTAGATGATAGGATGCGTTGATAAATAAATCAATTAATGTCGTTAATGTTTAATACTCCACGGACCAAAAACACGTAAACCTAAATCTTTAGCGTCGTACAATTAGAGCTGCACTTGGCAATGCCTCCTACGAGATCGCATAGAAAGCCGGGATTCATCCTTCGTTGCGCGCCGATCTCCTTCTGGCAACTCGTCCTGCAGCTTTTTGCCAAAACTACACTTTTTTACACTCTCACGTTCAGAGGTACTCGAAGTTTTCACGTTAAATAAGGTAATCAGGATAACGTGCAAAAATTGTGATATCTTTACTTTATTTCTTTTTTTTTTTTTTAATTGCTACTTGCGTCTCGTAAAATTTCATTGAGAAATTATGGATAATTACGTGACATCCGATCTTAATTATCGGAGAAATTATGGATAATTACGTGACATCCGATCTTAATTATCGGAGAAAAATAACGATCGAATTTTGTAAAAACAGTTACGAAAGGAATATAATACTATAATCTTAATGAATACTCAAGCTCAAATAATTCTTTTTATAAACATGCTGATACTTACGAACAGGGATATACACCTATACATTTATCTATATATTATACGCAATGATCAAAGACGAACGTACGTGCATTTAAGTATTATCAATCGAAATTACTATGTTCGTATAGTTCTTAGTTTTTTTACCGTTAACATTTCCAATGTAATGGATGGATTGACACTCTCTAAACGTGAAATATCATTAAACTAAACGACTTGCAATTAAACGAGTCTACTTTTCGCGCGGAAGCATATTTATTTTTTCAAACTGTATTTATATTTTGTCTACGTACGCCGTTCGATACTGAAATTGAAGGGACAGTTTCATGGAGATTCGTATGTATAAGTATCGCTTAATAATGCTGGTCCGGACAGTATTAAAAATATTGTAACAAGGGGGAGGAGAACGAAACGAAGGATGAATCACCGTCGAATATGCAAACGTTTCGAGCTTCGTCGTGCGTCGTCAAATTCTCCGAGATTAATTAACTCTCCAAACACCAATCGACGTACGTTCGACAGTTTGATCTTTTCCAGACGTTTAGGCAGCTTTCACTGACGCGTTCTGCCCGATTTTTAATGTATCGCCGTTAATAATATATCGTCGAAAGTTTATCTGATAGATTCATTTTTGATCAGCGTTCTCGTTAAAGAAAAAAGAAAAAAAAAAAGAAAAGAAAACAGAAAAAAAAAGGAAAGAAAAGGAAACGATAACGCCAAGCGCTTTGTAACTAGCCAGATCGAAACACATTCTCAATCCCTGAGAAATTGTTAGTTTACAGAGAAATAGAGGTCACAGTTAGTTGAACTGATTTTCTAGGCAACGACGAACTGGAAGATCGTAACAGTGTGAAAGAACGATGAATAATCGATGAGTGACGAGTAATTCTTTTTCTTTTTTTCTTTTTTTTTAACCCTTGCGAGACCAATGATGCAACACCAGTCGAACTAAAGGTTACAAAGAATTTTACAAATTACAAGTGACTTTTAGGAAAATTATCGAAATATCATCTAGATGTAAGGTCATAGTATCCTGTTACGAATTCAATTACACATCCCATTAACGGAATTACTGTTATAAGGAAAGATGCTGTCTCGAAAGGGTTCGAACAAAGAGAGACAACTGTACAAGCTAGCAAAATGTTGAACAGTTCAAAGGCAGACGTATGTATGTACATATTTTTCGTTCTGTGTTTCGCATCGAAACTTTCTTATTGCTAGGCTAATCGTTATCGGGGTATACGATTCGTTGTAGTGGCGACACAAACAGGTAAAAGAGATCGCCTCTGTGTCATTTTGAAGAATTCTTCAAACAACTAATTGTATTTTGATTATTGTAATTCCGGTACGTTGTCAGCCGACACGTGCTGTGAAACACGAAAATTGAAAGATCGTAGAGCTCTCTCTCATTTGACAACATCATGGAGTTTAATTTAATCCGTTTAACTTTCGTTTCGTGTGTAAAACACTCGCGAGTTCGTATTATCTATCGAAGCGTGCCGTGTATAATTCTTGTTTCGTTGAAAAGCGATGTATTTGATTACGCTTATTCCTTCTCGTCTAAGAGGAAACGAGAAATAAAGTCATTCAGAGTGCCATTGAAACGCTGTGGAACACTTTAATGATAGCTAGAAGAATAACTTTAGGAGAAAAAAAGAAAAAAAAAGAAAAAAAACGGGAATGAAATCGAACGAAAAGAATGAAAGAAAGAAAAGAGAGGAAAGAAAACGAAAGGTCTATAGAAACTGGAGGAGATATCTGTATAAATAACTGTCCGAGATGATTCGAAGATTAGGTTGATCAATGAATCAGCAACGAACGATTATTGGACTTTTACGATAGTACAGACTGTGTACATTTGTTCGACTGTGTCTAGTCTATCCGATTCTATTCTTGTTATTTTTGTACCTTTTCCACTTCATCTGTCGAAGGCATGGATAAAAAAAAAAACCACGGATTCTATATAACGCGAACAGTACGATGTAGACTCACTTCTTCGATACACGATATCGATGACTGCTTATTGATTTGCGTATATTAGGGTATGCATTGTATTATGTTCAAAGAATGTGCACATCTGACATGTACGAGAAGATGCGAAGGAGCAGAAAAAAAAGAAAGAGGAGCGTTAGATGAGCCTTATCAATGTTACTATATTACATTCGAGTATATACATATAGACATATATATATGTGTGTGTATATATGTATGTATGTATGTATGTATGCAGTTTCCGAAAAAAAGAAAATTCTCTTTTTAGGGTAGAACTTAATAACCACATCGTTGAATCCAATACCTTTCACCGTTACTATTTATCGAATATGTTATTATTTACTACGAGCTCAACTATTCTATGAATGTCTTTATATCCGTTAGGTTTATCGTTATTATTCGTCGCTATTTTATCCATCGTGCCGAGAAATTTATCATTGTTGCCATATCGCGTGATTATATATGATAATTGATGTTCACCGTTGCGATCGTTATTAACAGTTACCATAAATTGATTGCTCGTTCACGATTACGTATTATGCACGTTTAACATGAAAGAAACTCGCGCGCGATTAATGAAAATGCAGAACGGAGCAAGAAGTAGACGAGAAATAAAAAAAACAAAAAAAAAAAAGAAAGGAAGAGAAAGAGAAGCTTTGTCATTTGCAAGGCGGGATGAATGCACGACTATTTTTGCAACGTTTCACGCAAATATAACGCGACATGGAAGGAGAATATAAGTGATAATGAATATACAAATGAACAATTGTAATTGACTCTTTTCAAAAGTCTCTACAAACACGCAACAACCCTTTTCTTTTCTTTGACAATGACACAAAAATCAAGGGGAAAAAAGAAGAAAAAGTTGATCGATCAATTGTAAAAATAGTTCGTATTTTCAAGCGTATTTCCCTCTTCGAAAAGAATGTACAATGTGCAGTGAAGAATGAACGAAAGAGTTCGTTTCCTACATTTTCTTAAATATATCAAAAACACGTAAAATTCAAGTTACCGTGATTATTTCTTTTTTTTTTTTTTTTTTTTCGAAGGAACGTTGATTTACATGCATATACGTACACACAAACGAATGCGTACACGTAGATATTATTCACGCATTACCAACGCATTACGTAAAATAATTAAGCCAATATGCACAATGAATAATCATTTTTGCGATCAGGCGACCGCAATGATATAAAACATCAATGCATTATTACGATAAAATCGGGAATGCACGCTTGATGCGTGCGATTATTAAAGTCGTTTTTAATCGTAAGCGTAAACTTATGAATTATTATATCGTAACGACGATTGATTATCTGATTTATCGGCTGTGTTTGTAACGTACGTGATTAAGTATTAAATTATCAACTTAAATCGCAACGTCGTTCTTTTTTGACAGCTGGCTACCTCCGAGCTTCTCAATTTCTCTTCATTCTTATCTTGTAACAGACTTTGAAAGCTGAAATATCACTCTGTTTTTCTTCTTTCTGTTTCGTAACAGATCCTTCGAGATAAAAAAAAAATTAGGCCACCTTTTTATATAAAATTAGAAAACAAATTTATTTAATATACATCATTCGTGCTTAACTCTACTTAATGCAATGTATGATTTCCTTGTAGATAAATCGTGCCAACCCACTGGACCCCTTTCGCAATCCGCGCACGCTAGATACTTTACGTTGTCTACTGTGTGTGAAACACCAATGTTTTCAAATGTATACATGTCCTCCACCAACCAGTAATCAGTTATTAGTTCCTGTTGATCGGCCTCACCCTCTCCTTTACGTTGGATATAGGGTAGATTAAACTAAAATATTGCATTATGCATCTTAGCTCAGCTACTAAGTATCTTCCCCTTCCATTGTAACTTATGTTTACACGATAACGGAAATCTAACCAAAAAGGGAACTACGAAGGATGCGAACATTTTTAGGTTAGGTTAGGATTCAAATGCATCTAAAAGGCTGCATTATTCTTGACGAGATTTTAACGAGAATTTAACGTTTATTATATTGACACTTTATGTTAAGAAAAAAAAAGCAAATGATTCACCTCGATATTGACTAGCCGGGCTACACCAGCGTTGAGCATTTTCGACGGGCAAAATGTGCAGTAAACTTTCAGCTTGTTCCTTTCATCTTGGTCCTTTAACGTGCTAATATCCTCGTTCGTAGTCATAGTTTTCTACTTTAGACGTTCGACGTTCGTGAATATTAGTCGCACAACTGTTTGACATTAATGTTGTTGACACTTGACAAACAAAAAGCACTAGTCGGACTGCGATCTATTATCACTGTCAGAAATACTAACTCGATGACATCTCGATAATCGAACGATCAAATTTCGTTTTATCGAAGATAGCTTCAAAGCAATGCGCCAAACTTGTTTCTCGTCTTTTTCGAAAATATTCTACCTTCTAACTTACTGATATTTCATGTCATGTTTTAAAATTTATTGCCAACCATTAATTTAAAATAAATTTTTTTTTATAAATAATTAAATCAGCGTGTCTTTTAAATTTTTGTCCGTCTTTTTATATGAAATTCGATCACTTATTATATACTGTAATATAGTCGTTTGTACGTTCCATCTCTTTTTTACCAATTAATTTCCAACCATATTCATCGAACTTCTTGTCAAATGGCATTGGATCCGTCCAACGATCTTCGTTTGATTTTGGTCCAATAACAAAAATAAGACGCCCTTTATAATTTTCGACATAATTGCAGAATGCCGACGCGTTGTTAAAATAACAAAATAGAAGGGCATATTCGTTCGATAGAAAGGAATTGTCTTCGTTCTCACGAATGAAAACGATATTTTTTAGAAACAATGGCGGTGAATATTTACTACACCACCAAGAGTGATCTAATTCTACACCGATCACGTTCAAACCTTAAATAAATAAACCAATTAAAGATGGAAAATTTTATCTCGAAAATATATATATTGATGAAGAACGAAAATTAAATTTCCTGAACAATTTAGAAATTATAAATATACTTTATGAATATCTTACCGGAATATTCTTCAAATAACCATTCAAATAAACCACAACCACATCCTATGCTCACTAATCCAGCCACATTCTGTTTATCAATTACTTCTTTCATCCAATGCAAATCATTAATAGTCGGTAGCACCCAAAATAATCTGCTTTTATTTAATTTAGTCAAAGTACAGTTCAAATTAACAATATCCAACCATTTTTGTTCATTGTGAAACGTTAAAATTTGCTTGTCGACCGAATTTTCGTTAACCATGATTATGCCTCTCATTGGTTATTAATAGCCCGTAAAATTTGCAGATGAGATTCTTAAATTACGTAATTCGGTAATATGTATTTATGACATATCGATATACTTGTATAATATGACCGATAACTTGTTAATGATACCGATCGCTTATTTTATACGTATAATTCGATCTAGTAATAAATAATTTATATTACAAAACTCAATGATAATAAAAGTTTGATAAATTACTTCACTAAGGCACTCTCTATTTTTTTTTAAGGCACATATACATTCGCACATACACATACACGTTTCATACATTCATTCATTTAAAAAGTTATGATCTATTTTCAATTTAAATTTAATTCCCGAGTTGCATAGTGAATATCATCCGTAGAAACGTTCAATAAAATCTTTTGATATAAGTCACTCCTCGAATGTTCACATATTAACAATCTATTAGAACCTAATCTTCCACAAACTGCAAGTATTTCTGTTATAGTGGGAATTTCAATACCTGTAACAATACAATAAGTAAAGAATAAATAAACATAATCTTTTCAAATATTGACTAATCTCGTATTAAATAAACGAACCATCAAATGAGCACAACGATTCAACTTGTTTGTACGCATCTTTAAAATATACTTCTTCGATCGAAGTTCGTGTGACTTCTGCAGATACTGCTTGTAAAAATATTTTTTCCATTTCTGAACAGTGTTTTATAGCCTGAACTTTTGCCGATGCAATCATTTCGGATATAGCCTCTGACACATCTTGAAGAGAGATTGTTTCGCCGTTTCGCAACTCTGTGATTTCCATAGCGCGACGACATATATCCAAAGCTCGCCTGGCATCTCCAGATACAGCAGAAACTTTTCTAAAATAAAACATTTAATAAGTAATAACAATACAGGTACGATACTGTAATATAAGTTTTGCAATACCGTGCAACAAGCTGTATAGCTTCACTCCTAAAACCATCGAAATCTTTAAGTCGAGATACGACGATTTCCTGTAGTTGTTTATAATTATAAGGTTGAAAAGTTAGTCGTGTTAGACCTAAGCGTGATGTTACACGACCCATGAAAACTCTTTCAGGTAAATCCATAGTATTGGCTATAGTGATAACAACTAACTGCGCCGTTGATTTTGTTGGCCAATCTAATAAATTGTAAACAACATCTTGACGTTTTGTACATAGCAGGTCAAGCTGTAAGACCGACATATATATTAGCAAATAAATAACGATAATAATGTAAAATATTTAAAGAGAATTATACTTCATCTACAAGAAGCAACGTCATTTTAGAAGTGCCGCTACGAAATCTTTTGTCCAATGTATGATACGCTTGTTCCCACGTAGCTGTTTTACCATCCAGCTGTTTTAAAATTTGCACATAAGCTTGTCTTGGTTCGGTTAGTTTCATCCCATTAATTGCAATATAGTTAAAATCATCTAACTGACCTTTAAGTATCAACTTTTGCAGACACCTAACAGCTTCATTCACAGTTGCGGTTTTACCTGTTCCTGGCACTCCGCTTATGTATATGCATCTGCAAATTTTTTCAATTTAGTTATGTAATGTTTTAAGAGACAATCTTTTTCAACGTACCCTCCACTTTTATCTTCTAATTTTCCTCTAAGAAATGTAAAAATATTATTGAACTCTTCCTCCCTACAAGGTAAGGATTTTGGTACAATGCTAACGTGTAATTTGGATCTAGCCTCCTGTAATGGTGTAGTTGGTTTTATTAGAGCACTATTTCGTTTTACCAATGACGGTGTTAAATTATTGTATTTTGGACGAGATTTTGGAGTGCTCAAATGAGTATTTTCTAGACCTAGCTCAATGCTTTTCTGCATATTATTTCTCGTTTGAGGGGTTAAAATATTTTTCTTTGCGGATGAAATTTGAATACATTTATACATGTCAGATAAATATTCATCCTGTGCATCATTGTTATTCTTACTGTAAGACTGGACGTTTGTTGATGTTTCTTTAAAAATTTCACCCTTTTGTTTATTCGTTTTAATAGGCGTAGAGTTGGCAGAGTCAGTTTTAATCGCTGATGAAATTTTAATACGTTTATATGAATCAGTTAAACATTCTCCCTCGTTACTATTGTCATTATTATTAACAGAGTCCATCTGTTTTGGTATGTTTCCACAAATTAATCTTTTTTGTCTAGATTTGACAGGTGTGCTACTTATAGATACTGATATTAATGAATCTTGCTTCTTTGTCGTTTCATATACTTTTGAAACATCGTCCAACTTACTATTGCCACTCTCAGATTTATTAGATTTTCTGATTACTTTCATGTTAGATATTTTAGAATCTGTACCATTTACATTTTCCTCATCTTTCATTGAGGCATGATCCAACTTATCATTTTTGCTTCCAGATCTATTGGATTTCTTCAGTAACTTTGCATTTAATATTTTAGAATCTGTATCATTAATATTGTTTTTCTTATTTCTTATGGGATCATGATTCACCTTACTCCTACTCTCAGATTTTTTCAATGATTTTTTTTTTGATATTTTAATATCTGCACTACTATCATTTTCCTCATCTTTTATAGATGGAGTACGGTTTCTTTTATTAGTTTTTACATTGGAGGATACAGGCTCAGCCTGTACATTCTGTCTTCCAGTGGATCTATTTGAAGCTTCCTTTCTTTGTTGCTTTAACATTTTGTTTTGAGTCTTCATGTTAGACACAATAGAATTAATAAACAACTTATCCTCATCGTAATTTATATTTTTCCTATCCCTTAAAGACGGAGAATTCAAACTAGGTATCTCGCAATAGTAATGAGAAAATCTTAAAGGTGGCTTTCTATTTCTATTTCTCCTTGATAAGTCATTCTCACTTTCTTCGTGTTTGTTGTCATTGTTAGTCTTATTTTTTGTAGAACTGTCTTTACCATCAGTATAGGAACCTTCACTTTCTACTTCTGAATAACTTTTTTTTCTCTGCCTTTGAATTCGAGATTTGCCTAAACCACGAGATTTACAGATAGCCTTTTCATACTCGGAGTCTGTATCAATTTTATATAAACTTTGCTCTGTAGATCTCCTAAGTTTAATTCTAAGAGATACTTTATCTTTATGAGAAATACTATTTTTTGGCAATGTACACTTAAAATTTTTGAACACATTCTCTGTATCTGAAGATGTATCCAACAGGTTTTGTATTGCATTTCGTGGATTCGAATTTCTATTTCTTTGCACTTTAATTGAAGTAATATTATCATATGGTTTTTGCTCTTTATCAGAATCTGATTCTGTATCAAGAATCATTGTTATTTCATGTTCTGAGCATTTATTTAATCTGGTAGTCATTTTAATTTCCTATTAGAATCTTTTAACTTTTTTTAAAAAAGTTTTATTGTACTAATCGTAATATTTCACTCAATCAAATATCAAATATCAAGACAGTATAATTTCTATTACATTGTACATTTTTCTATATAGTTTTATAAAACAGATATGTTTCTATCTTTTTTTTATAAATATCTTTTTTTTCTATCATTTATTGTCCTGGTTTGGAAGAAAATAGTACATAAACACTATTTTACAAGGCACTCTCATAAGCAGGTACCGCCAATTTTGCTTTTTTAACCATAAAACAAATCACAATCATAAATAAAATAGTTCATATGTACTGACTTTGCATAGTTGGTATGTGTAGCGACCTCTACTTTGAAGAATTTAGATCAACGACATCTATGTTCATTAAATCGTTCCGTTGAAATGTGTATTCAATATAAACAATAGAATATTTAAAAATTGTTAGTAATTTTATTATTACCATGGAAATGTTTACAGACACTTATATATATTGTAACCATAGTAGAAATTATTCATTCGTTATTTAACTTTCATTATTTAATCTTCGTTATTTGATATTTATTATTAGTAATTATATATTTTGTTATATTGATAATATTTTTATATAAACTACTAAAATTAATTACGGAGTTATTATTTATTTGTAGTATTGTGATATAAATTTAAATTATCATCATAATTACTACATATGTGCAAACAATAATGCTCTCTAGTGTCAGTCGTATGAATTATCATTGGAATGCATTCATCCTTCTACGTAATTTTTACTTCGTTTAATTATTACTGAAATTACTTTTGTACTCTCAATAAATTTTATAATATTCAACATTCATGGATTTTAACACGGACGATAGAACTATTTGGTGTGGAAATTTAAGCACTAGAATAACAGAAGAAATACTATATGAATTATTTTTGCAGGTTTGTAGATTCATGTATCTGCGTAAACAAACATTTCCCAATAATATTTATTAAGCTGAATATTTTAGTAAGTGGAGAAATACATCTAAAGCATATGCGACAATTTTATATTGAACATTCTTCATGTGCGCTTCTTCGTACACGATTTGATGTCAATTAATTTGGTTATATATTTCAGCTGTACTTTCAACTGAAAATAAATCAACCTATAATGTTGCATAATTTATTTTAAAATTTTATCCTTTACAAAAATATTTTCAAAAATCTTTTACAAAAATATGTTATAGGGTGGGCCTATACAAAGAGTTTCTATTCCTAAAGATCATGAAGGCAAACAAAGGTCATACGGATTCATAACATACAAACATTTTTGTTCTGTATCGTATGCTTTAAAGCTATTCGATGGTACATCTCTGTTTAATCGTACTCTTAACATGAGAGCAAGAAGAAACATAAAATTACGACAAACTAATTCACAAAATACGAATCTAATCCATCATGCGAATTCCAATGAAATGCTTATATTAGGTCAAGAAATATTATTAGGAACTGATATGCCTCGTTTAAGAAGAACCTCATTTGTCTCAAATATAATATATGATGCACCTCTGAAATACTCGGATTATGTTTCTTCTAGTGACAAAGATGATAGAAGATACAGACGGGTGCATCCTTATCAGAGAGATAGAAATCCTAAAAGTGCTAGTCATCATAGAGATCACAATTCTTCTAGACATTATTACCACTCTAGATATAAAAATGGCAGATAAAAAATAAAAGAATATAAAATAATGTGTTATTATCTTGAATCTGATTTTCTAAATTTATTGATATTTAATGTTATGAAATGATGCATAACATAATTCCTTTTATTCCATTTTGATTTAAAATTAAATTAAAATAAAATAAAACATTCAATAAATTATTTCTTATATACACTATTAATTAATATCATTACATATTAATGGTTAAATATATAATAATAGTTATATGATTTAGAACATTTTGTATAATTTACAACTTTTGCATTTTGTTTAATTATATGTGCTGCTTTTTCAGCAATCATTATAATTGCAGCATTGATATTACCACTTGGTAAAACTGGAAGTACAGATGCATCAACTACATATAAATTTTTTGTACCATAAACCCTATAAGACAATTTAGAAAAACAGTTATTAAGTTAGGAAACAGTTATGAAATTAAGAAATTTAATAACTTACTTAAACATTTCATCAACAACATCACCCATTCGACATGTACCAGCAGGATGATATGAAGTTAAAGTTAAATGTTGTATGTAACATTCCCAATATTTTATGCTATCAAATGTTTCATTTTCACAACCAGGAAAATGTTTTTTATAAATAAATGCACCAATACTTTTCATAGCATTTGTTTCAACAAGTTTCTTTATAAATTGCAATCCTAAAATATTTAATATCTGTGTTTTATTATGAATAATGTGTTTTATTGCATTATATGTATTATATTATCTTAATTGAATATAATACCATCTATAAGAGTTGCAATATCATCCATATTTGAAAAATATTTTGGATCAATTAAAGGTAACTCAAAAGAATTATTACTTCTTAATTTAATTTCTCCCTCGCTTTTTGGATGTAATAACACTGGAGCAATAGTTATTGTGTTTTTATATGAATTAGGGGCAAAGTATTCGTTGTATACCTATAAAATTAACATTCAATTATACTTGATTAATACATAATTAATAGTAGATAAAATTCATGGAATTATAAATTTATTTATATATTAATAAATTTATAATAATAATATTTATAAATTTATAATTTTGTAATATACCTTATATATATTATATTTATAATTTTATAATATACCTCATCAGAAATTCCCATAGCTTCTTTTAAAACAACACCATTATCCCTTGATAACCCAAGTGGCATTACCATTATTTGTAAATCTGGTATACTTGATGTATTTTTCTGCATAGAGCTATGAAATGTACCCAAAACTTCAACTCCTGTGAATGTCCAAGGTCCTAACATAAAATGTATAAAAAGTATATAAATGACGGCAATGTTCAATTTTAAATAAATCTTACCTTTTCCGAAAAGAAAATAATTTAATGCTGACATAGGATTCAAAGTACTAGTCATACTGAAACCTGTACTTTTATTAAGCATAATTAGATCAATCCCAGTAAGTACATGATCTACTAAATGTTGACCAACTGGTAAATCTTTAATAACATTTATCTAAAAATAACATGAATTAATATATATCATTACAGAAAATAATAAAACATATATAAAGAAACTAATATCTAAAAAGTAAATTTTACTTTTAAATCTTCCAAATGTTTTTTTGGCCCAATACCAGAAAGCATTAATATTTTTGGTGTACCAATTGCACCAGCACAGAGAATGACATCTCTTTTTGCAATTGCTTTAAATGTCTTATTTAATGCAATAAACTGCACTCCTATTGCTCTGTTTGATTCCATTAACACCTTAAAATAATTTATATTGACAATATGAAAATTGGAATTATTACAAATTTGACTTTAAACTTACTTTCTCAACATGAGCATGAGTAATAATGGTCAGCTTATTTTTTAAATATTTATATAATAATTTATCTGTGCTCCACCGTTTCCCATTTTCCATAAATAATTGTGCTTTCATGAAACCTAAATCAATCAAACAATCAAATCACAAATATCTTTTATTTCTTGCTTAATAATTACCATTTTTGAAATTATCATTGATATTGCCAATATCTTGATTCAATTCCTGCAATCCTTTTAAAATTATATCAGCAAGACCAGTATTCCATTCCAAATCACTTATATGCATTGTATTATTTCTTTTAATAGGTTCTGAAAATATTTTAAAATTACAATAGTAAATACAGACTAATAATAAGCTTTATTAATTACCAATCAAATTTGGAAACCAATCATAATCCAAGGGATGTCCTCGTACATAGAGCATATAATTTAATCTACTAGTTCCACCAAAGATTTTACCCATTGGCCACTTGCTTTGCTATTAGCAATTGTAAAAAAATTTTAATAACATGTTTTAATAACATTGTAATTACTAATTACATATTATACATTATTCTTTAAACCCTTGCAAGCATTCTGTTGTGGTACAGTAATGTATTGCCAGTCATATGGAGTATTTTGAATAAGAGGAGCTAACAATGGAATATCCGAAAAAGGTGGTGCAGCTCCTCCAGCTTCCAGTAACAATATTTTATATCCATCTTCAGTTAATCTTGCAGTTAAAGTTGCACCTGCAGTACCAGCTCCAACTGAATAGGAAAATAATATTTTTAACTTTACCAGATTTATTTTTTTCTTTTAATTAATTTTTACATGTATGTTCATAATTATATTTAAATTATTTATTATAAAATATATATAGAAAATATACATGTTTATATGATACTTACCAATAATAAAATCGTACAATTGGAAATCATTAATGTCATTAAAATACCATTGTTTATAAATATCAAAAAAATATGTAAAATTAAGATAGCTAGAAAACATAAATACAATTACACTAGTAATTATAAATATGATGCAGTGTAAAAAGAACACCATAGTAACACTTAAAAATTGAGGTTAAGAAACATTTGAAACATCTCTGTCGGCATGTACGGTTTTTGATAGAAGGAAACCAAAAATTTATGAATATTCATAAAAATATACATAATCATCTTTAGTTTATATGTATGTATTTCATTTAGTTATTGAACAATTGAATAAAAGAGTAAAAATTAAAAAAATAAACATACAAAAAGGAATAAAAAAATATTTTTAGAAAGATATAGAAAATTTATTAAAAAATGTAATTGTGTACAATATTAAGGCATGCATTCAACAATAGATCATAAAATAGGCCTGTTTAATATAATATCGTCTAGTAAAGATTTAATTTTTATGAATGTTCGTTTAAATTCTAGACCACAGCCTTTAGACAATCGAAAATCAACTAATGTCTTTCCATCCATTTCAACAGTATTTGCTTTAAAGACTAAAGGCATCTTTCTTCTATCGACTGCTATTACAGTGATCTGCAAAAAGATAATCGCGTAAATTATGAGTTGTTTATAATTGATACTATAATATTCTCAATATTCTTAAATGATAATTTTATAACTTACTATGCCAACATTATTAATTCGACACGTATAATTTTCATTCTTTAGACAATTTAGTAAACGTTCCATAGTTGATTTCAGCTCGGTTTTAACAAAAAATCTTGTCATACGTCGTACTAATCGCTGGAAAGTAGTTTGCTGTAAACATAAAATTAAATTATGAAAGATGAAATGTAAATTCCATTAGTCGTTTAAAATATGTACTACCTGACTTGCTTGAGTAAATGGTTTATTTTGTACTTGTGTGCATAACAATAAATCTTCTATATACGCAGGTTGCGAGAATGAAAATCCAGGTCGTTCTTCCAAGTTAATTTGTACTGGATTAGCGTTTTCTATTGCAGGTAATTCTGGTTGTGATAGACAGAATCTTGCTAACTTTTCATCTTGTAGTATTTGCTTCGAATCAATTTCATCAGATCGAACATATCCTTCTATACTCCCAGCTATTATACAGAATTTTAATTTTATTGACTACCGTTTTATATTTGTTTATAATTTATGTCTCACATTATTCAAAATTGTATCATAAAAATACAAAGAACAATTGACAATAATAACATATTGTATGAAATATACATATGTATGTACATGTATGTATATGCATAAATACATATGCCAACCGAAATAGTTAATATTCTATTTGGATGCATAATGCTAGTGCTCTTTGCTTTGGTAATCTAGCTTTATGATCCTTAATTAAAATCATAGAGCTGTATTACCAAAGTAAAGGCAAAAGCTTTGATTATCTTGAAAACTTATGATATTGATTATATTTTAATGTATTTATTTAATATCTAATAACAATTAAAAACCGGATTATTATATACTTACTTCATACATCAGAAGTTGTATTTAATATCCACTCAGTTAGGTACCAAGCTGCTTTGAGTAATTTAATATGTACTCAGAGTCACTCAGTACCTGACTAAGTAAATATTTGTTTTATCATACCCATATTGAAGCTTTGTAGAAGATTTACACATTCAAACATAAACATACAATAGCTTATATATACAAATCGATGCATACCTTCCTCGAAATTTTTGATGAACCATCTATGTTGTTTAATATCCTTTATAGTAAATCTGTTTTCTGGTGAGTGCATAAGAATATTTTTTATCAAAGACAGTGAAAAATTATCCAATTTTCGCCATGGCTTAATAGACATGTATTTTCTATCTCTCCATGCCTTATACTGCGGACATTCTGCCAAGGACTGATCCCAAGGCAGTTCTATAGTTCAGATATGGACCAGTTAAAAACTAAGAAATGTAAGTTATACATTAGACTTAAACCACCACACTAAGGATCACATTTTATGGTCTGCATTTTACAAATTAGGGATTATCATCCATATCAACAATTTATACAATGTAATATACATTTGAACAATGAAATATTTTGAACTACTTATACATTAGTTAGTTAAAGATGTTCACATGTTAGTATTAATTGAAATTTACCATTCAGACAAATAATATTTTATAATTTAAAGTAAATTTTGCCATAAACTTTACCTCCACTTAGTAAAGCTACAAGAATTATACCACATGACCATGTATCAGCTGGTTCTGCACGATAATAACCCGATAACACTTCAGGAGCTACATATGGTAATGTTCCACATTTGTTTTCTAAACAACGTTCTTTGCCATGTAAACGATATACTGTTGCCATACCAAAATCAGAAACTTTCAAATTATCATGTTCATCTAATAACAAATTTTCTGGTTTCAAATCTCTGTGCGCAATACCTTTGTTGTGAAGATATTCTACAGCAGAGATTAATTGTTTGAAATACCTCTGTGCTTGGCAAACTGGCATACCAATATCTGGTTCTATTTTGAATCAAACAAAAATCTCATAATACTATAATTTTTTAAGTTTTGTCTTGCATAATTAATCTGATATCTCACCAATCTTATCAAAAAGTTCTCCACCTGACGCATATTCTAAAAATATGTATTCCATATTGGGTTCACTACGTTTCCCAAAGTATCGTATAATGTGAGGATTAGAGAGCATACGGTGAATTGTAGTTTCTTTACGAACAGATTTTTGGGCATGTGGGTGCTTTATTAAATCTATCATTTTCATAGCAACTGCCACACCTGTAGTTTTATTTACAACCATTTTTACCCTGAAAATAAAAAACGAAATTAGATAGTAGTAAAAGACCTTTCAGAAAGAATATTTTCAATATTCTGAAATACAAAAACATTTTATTAATCTAAAATAGGAGTTAATTTTGTATAAATTTAAAATATAGGAACTTACTCGCCGTAAGCACCTTCTCCCAAAGTATGTCCGAGTAACCAACCTTCTACGAACTCCGTCATTCTGTTTCAGCATACCGTTTTACAATGATAGCAAGAATTTTTCTTCTCTGATTAATATTCGTTTATAAACCGATTATAATTATTTCTTTTACAAAGAAAGAATAATTGTTAAGATAATTAATCCAAATTAATACAACAGCAATTCTGTTTCAATAAAATGCTCACATTATATATTACATCTTATAAAAACGGTCGGTCTCTCGAAGCACGTGGTTTTAATCACGTCGATGAAACATCGTGCTTTCGATCGAACCGAACGTAATATAATAACAAGTTACATTTAAAAGTGTATGCTCATAGAATTGCTTGATTTTTCTTTGAATCGTGGTTTACTAATCTTGTTAACAATAAGCCGAAAAAGAAATTGTCAATAACTTAAAATATTTTCTTCGCAAGATCGCAAAAATTACTGTAGCAAAGTACGTTACGTTATAGGACATTAAAAGAGGTATTCATCTCTAGAAAACGATGAACCATATACTCTAGAATTTCTGGGTATAAAATTACTGCATTCTCATTGGTCAGAAAAATTTGTAAAGAACCTCAAAGTCCCTGGTTTATAAACGGACATTTAGTTGTTGAATATAAATTCAAAAACATTAATTTGAAAAATTAAACGATTTTAATGTTAAAAAGCATAGATTTTAAAATCTAAAATAAAATTAAATTGAAATTTTTTTGTAGTAATATAATATTTGAATATTTTTGCAATATTTTTATAATTCTTAAAAATTTTATTTTTAAAAAAATTAATTTTTATTAAACTTTATTTACATGTGTACATAAAACAAATAATGAACATATATTACAATATTTTAAAAATGCTGCTTTGAGTTCTTATAAAGATATTTATTAAATTGATTTTAATATACATAATATTACAAATGATATTACTATGGATTATAATAGACATATAATAAATAAACAATTGAGATGTATGGGATATTCTAATGTGCTGAAATATTGTTATAAAAGACCTTGTCTTTTTAAATCTTCATATGTTTTACGATTAACAACATTTCCAAGAGAATCTTCAAATTCTTCTTCTTGCTCTGGCTGCCAACGTTCCGCTTGTTTCTGAGCTTTCAATTTTTCCCATAGGGCTAAGGCATCTTCTATTTGTGTTACATTAGCAAAATGTGCAGTATTTGGAATACCAAGACAGCGCATACCATGCGCATGCCTCCATTCTGCAAAGTGTCTCTGGAAAGCTTTTGGTCCTTTGTATGTGAAATTTCCACATATTTCACAATTGTAACTAATATTCAAGCCATGTAATTTGTATAACCAGTATGGTATAGGTTTACCATCCCAACCAAGGGGAAGGTTTTTAGGATTATAAGGGACTTCGTTATCATCCTCTTCTTCAGACTCACTAGCACTAGCTTCAGCATCAGAATCTCCTCTTTCACCTTCTGTTCTAGCTTGTTTTCTTTGAACATTCTCTTTTGTAGCTACACGTTGGGTCGATACCAATTCTGCAAGTTTGTAAACATGAGCTTCCAAATGTGCAATTTCTTTCTGCTTTTCAGAATTTCTTCCTTTCCCAGACTTTCTATTTCTGTTATTCTTAGCTAATAAATTCGGATCCAGTGATGCTTCCCCCTTTGTACTGAAAAGTCTTTGAGCCCTCTCTTCTAACGTACCACCACATTTTAAACCCAAGGCCATTAACGCAGACTTTAATCTGTCTAAACCAAGCGATGCAAGCTCTTCCCACGAAGAAAAGGCAGAAAGTTCCAAATGAGCACCCACGTGAGTCAGAGCACTACCAGTTTCCTTTGGCCATCCTGGAAATGTATTGTTTTCCCATTGTGTTTCAAACTCTTTGTTCGCCTCTTCCAATTCTGCATTTATATCAAGTAAAGGCCTAACTCTACTTAAATAATCAGTTAAATAATCCAACAGAGATTCCACATATTTTTGATATTCAGCATTTTTCCTTTCTCTTGGTATGTCAAACAGATGATCAAAAGTTGATAAATACATAATATAATCTATCTTTTCAATGCCTTTGAGATTAATGTACTTTTCATAACATTCGTGGAGATCAAGATATTTCCCATATCCCTCCTCATCTGTAAATTCAACAAGATTTGATAACTCCTCCGTTGGATTTTCCCTCATTTTAGCTAGTTCCTCAAATTCCACAGACATTGGAATGCTTATTTCATTAGGATGTCGACGATAGAACTCTTTTATAGATTTCAATCTTGAGTAAAATTCAGAAAATTCGTTTGGTCCAGAAAGTGCTTGTACCTAAACAATAAAGATTTAATTATTCAATTGTAAATAAACTATCAATAAATAAACTATATTTAACTTACTTCTTCTTTTCTTTGACCATCTTTATCTTCGTACAAATCCTGCAAGTGCGATGTACTATCCATGTACTGATCGAGTAACATTTTTAACCGATGTTCCGAATTTATACTCTCTCTATGTCCTGGTTTTTTGTAAAGCATCTCTTTCACCATTGCATCCATTAACCTTTCTCTTTCTTCATGATAACGCCGTTGTTGTTCTAGGATCGTTTCCATCTTTCCTGGTTATATGAAAACAAGTTGTCGACATACAACATACAAATTTAATAATTTCATATAGATGTCATATCGTAGAAGAGAAATTTGAGTCACTTACTGTATTACCATCTAGCGAGCATTACAAAAGGTAGTATAGAGATTTAATTTAAAGCAATGAAAATTATGTAATATTGAAAAAATATTTATTAATTTGATTATACAATTGATTTTATCAACAAAATATGAAATATAAAATAATTTTGCATTTTTCTCAAATTCACCTGATATATCCTATATTGATATCTTTTTAGCTATATTTAATCCAATAATTCCAATCTTTGTTGCATCTTTGAAAGAAAAGAAAAAGAAGAATATAAGATTCTTTAATTTTTAAATAGAGTTTATAACTACATCTTGCAAAATTTTAGTATTTGGAATATCAGTATCGGATTTTAAATCAGATTTTTGAAAGATTGATGAATTACACAATCTAACTACATACTTGAAATCTTATTATATTCTCTCATTTTTCTAATTTCTTTATATTTTATAAAAATATGTGATTTTTAAATGTTAAAAATCACGTTGTTTTGAATAAAGTTAATTCATAACGCAATGAAAAAGTTATTTAGTTACTTCACACAGTCGATTTTTCCTAATTTGTACATCCCTATGATGTTTATGGATGTGTCATATAACGAATACACGTTTAAATTAGCCAACATTTGCGAAGATTGAAACAAAATAGATTAAAGAAATTCAATTAAAAGGAATATCTATATAATAAAATTTCCTACGTTTTTTATTCTTTACTAGCAAATATCTATCGTATAGTCACTGAGAAAGTGTTTAAAACATTACTATTCTGACATGGTAAAATATTTTTAAAATAAAAAGTAAAAACTTCGGACAATTATAATTTGCAATTCGCATATTAAAAAAAAATGGTGTTTATTTACGTTTTTATAATAAAATGCATTTAATATGCAAAGTATTATATGATACTTATGTTTTACTTAACCTTCTTATCATATAACCTTTTTCTTATTAATACATTTCTTTTTTCAGACAAATATGACAGAAGAAATTCAAAAAAATTTGAAAACAGAGATAGACAAATATAAGCAGGTTCAAAAAGGTATTATATTAATTTCTATATATTAATATATTTTGTGCAATTTTATTGTAATTAATTAAATATCCTGTTATACATAGAGTCTGTTTGTATCAGATTACCACAAAGCATTGAATCAAAGACGACAGCTGGATGGACAATTAAATGAGAATATTGCAGTTAAAAAAGAGTTAGATCTTTTGAAACCAGAGGATGATGTTTTTAAATTAATTGGACCAGTTCTCATAAAGCAAGATGTGGAAGAAGCTAAGCAAAATGTTGCTAAGCGAATGGAATATATCACCTCTGAATTGTAAATCATTAGATACAAAAATATCATGCATGTAAGAAAATCAAAATTGATTATTAATTACATTGTAATTGTAGGAAAAGAGTAGACGAGCTAATAACTACATTAGATAAAAAACAAGATACACATTGTGAAACATTGGAGAAATATCAACAGATGTTCCAACAAGCCCAAATGAAAGCGTCCCTGTCTCAACCAAAAGCATAATTTTATATATAAAGAACTTATATGTTGTCGCTTGTTATATCAATATCACAAAATAAGAAATATCATGTAACCATAAATATCACTATCTTTATTCCTGATTAAATTTGTTAATAAATTTTTTGTGAAGCTTTCATATTATTTTATTTACGCTAATGCACTTACAGTTATTTTAAAGCTTGAAAATAAAATTGTAATAATATTGGAAAGCTATTAAAATTATTTAACCTAGTGTTATTTGTGTGTGTATTAAATATTTATAGAATATATGGTATATTCCTATGTATTGTGTAATATATTGTAAAATTTATTCTAGTCAAAATTTGTAATGTATTTAATATAAATAAAAAGTTTGATGCTTTTTATATTTCTTTCATAATCCAAGAATATAAATGTGAAGTACTACATTTATAAATCTGTAACTGTAAAAAAAAGATGCCAAATATCACAATTTTAAAAAATTTGTTTATGCAATAACGGATTATAGAGCATATATATTTATAACGAAAGAATGAATGAAAATAAATACAGATTCATACCGTTAAAAAAGAGCAAGGTATTGCTAATAAGAAAAACTGGTTATGAACTTTAAATGATAATATCTCGAAAGTGAAAGCATGTGACATGCGGCGATTTTCCACAGAAATATGGCGGTTCGTTCATCGCTTATAAGTTTTATGATTGACAATTCCGTTATTCACATATCAAATTTAATATAAACAATTACACAGTGTCTTTTTATAGAAAGTAACATAATGTTATTAACATTAAAGCCAGATCATAAAAAACATGTATTACTTCTTACGGGGCATACACCGCAAGGTATGTAAAATTATCATTTTTATTGTTGCTTTATTTATATATTTTAAAATAATAATCACGTATTCTTTTTCAGTTTTACAGGATTTTTGTAAGTTGGCTCTAGATTATTTACAGAAAGGACCAAATACTAAATTATATAACGCAGCAGCTCGTAAGTAGAAATATTGTAATAATTGGAAAAAAAACGTCTAATGTTGTTGTTGAATTATTTTTTTAGAAAAATTGGATGTTGAAGTAAGCGTAATTAAGAATTCGGTGGAAGGACTTGTTAATTTATTAATAGAAAGCTGTAGATATAAGGTATATAACATATCATTTTACTTGTACTCCTCTTAATTTATACGATATCATTTAACAAATATGTAATTTTTCCAGTTAAATTCTGAGGATTTTAGAGATTCAATAATATCTTTAGGTTTCTCGGAACAACAAGAAGTTATATTAAGTAAATTATATAATGTTAAAAAAGATGAAATATCAAATACACTCAAAGATATTGGATTTAAATTGCCAGAATACCATGATATGGAATGGAGATTTGAAGTGCAGGTATTATATTATTTTGTCTTTGAATTTTGTATCCTCAGAGTTTTATATTGTATACGATGCACCTTTTTATAGATCGCTTCAAGAGCATTGTTGAAACAAGTTGCCCCACTTATTACATTGGATTTATCAATAAAGAATTCTGACAAGGATGAGAACATTGAGCATGTATTACTTCAAACTGACCCTGTTAATCTAGCACACATAACGCAACAATTAGAAGAGGCTCTTCAAGAAGGTTACAGTCAGCACATTCGTAGACTTTCAAGAGCAATAAAATAATAATACTGTACTATTAATTAAGTGTATAAATACAATAAAATATATAAATTATATACATTGAATATATCTAAGTTATTTTCTTTTTAATTACATTTATAATATGTCATCATGTGATAACTGAATCGATATTGATTATTCCAATTTATATTTAAGAGCATACATAATGTTTCACTTTGATCAGATTATGCTAAATTTAAAATGACGGTACTATTCATACGTCATACTACACTAAAACCTATGTAAGAGCAATACAAATGCATTTATTAGGATTGTAGATGAATTCATTTGAATATTTTATTGGATGACTTTATTGGATCTTACTTTATCAAGCATATAAAAGAGGATGTTTTAGAACTTCTGGTTACAGTTGCAGTTATAGAATGTGAATAGTAAAAGGGGACTGTGTTATACAAAATTTTAGTTTAGTGTGAATTTGAATTTTGTTTGTAAAAATCAGTTTTTAATGGATACGTTCAATACAACAATTCCTTGTTTTATTGGAGCCATGCCTTTAAACATTTCCACCCTAGCAACTACTACTGGACCACATTTTGCAAGGCAATTGATGCGTTTCAATAATCAAACAGTTGTTAGTAAAGTACCTGAAGATATATTGCATTTGATTGATCCATATTGGTAATTTATTATTTTTTATTGTTAATTTATTATTCATTTATTATTTTTAATGTAATAATCTAATGAATGTTAATGTTATTTTTTTTTAATTTCAAAATATAGGTATCAGTTTCCGCCGTTGCATCCATTATGGCATAAAATCTTAGGCTTAGTTATGATAATATTAGGTATTATAGGATGGTGTGGAAATGGTGTAGTGGTTTATGTATTTATAATGACACCCGCTCTAAGAACACCAAGTAATCTTCTTGTAGTAAATCTTGCTTTTTCCGATTTCATTATGATGGGTTTTATGTGTCCTCCTATGGTAATTTGTTGTTTCTATGAAACATGGGTTCTTGGTAAGAAATTTTGATTATACAATTATAGAAAGACACAAAACTTTTGTGTTTTAATTTGATAATTTTTATTAGGTACCTTAATGTGTGATATTTATGCAATGGTTGGATCATTATGTGGATGTGCTTCTATATGGACCATGACAGCTATTGCTTTAGATAGGTATAATGTTATAGTGAAGGTATATATGCACCTGCACATATATATAAATAGATATATTAATAATTACAATAATATTACAAAAAAGTAAAATATTCTTAGGGAATGTCTGGAACTCCACTTACCATCAAAAGAGCTATCGTTCAAATTTTAGGTATTTGGTCTTTTGGTTCAATATGGACAATCTTACCTCTAGTAGGGTGGAATAGGTAATATTTTGACTATAATAAATATATTTTTATATTTTACATAATTTTTGATTATTATACAACGTATCTGAAATATAATAATTATTAATATACTGCATTTATAAATTAGATATGTTCCAGAGGGTAATATGACAGCATGTGGAACAGATTATTTAACGCAAGATTGGAGTTCTAAGTCATACATATTGGTTTATTCTGTTTTTGTTTATTACACTCCATTATTTACCATTATTTACAGTTATTACTTTATTGTCTCAGTAAGTATTTCAAAATTATGTTAGTTTAGTGTATTTATATATATATATATAAATTTATTATTATTTTATAGACTGTCGCAGCACATGAAAAAGGGATGAGAGAACAAGCAAAGAAAATGAATGTTGCTTCTTTGCGGTCTGGAGAAAATCAAGGTGGTCCTAGTGCTGAAGCAAAATTAGCAAAGGTACCGTATTATTATTTATCTTAAAGTATTACTTTTAATTCTATAAAAACATACACGCATATTTTTTAGGTAGCATTAACGACGATATCGCTGTGGTTTATGGCATGGACACCGTATCTCGTGATCAATTACATTGGAATATTTAATCGATCTCTGATTACACCCCTTTTTACCATATGGGGTTCACTTTTTGCAAAAGCGAATGCGATATATAATCCGATTGTTTATGGAGTTAGGTACATATTCAATACATACAAGATCATTAGTGTTGTTTTAATAAAAAACAATGAATAAAAAAATAATGTTAACAATATATTTTTTAAATGTGCCGTACAGTCATCCAAAATACAGAGCTGCGCTAAAGGAAAAGCTACCATTTTTAGTATGTGGTTCAACGGAAGAACAAGCCGCTGGAGGAGAGAAACCTTCGGAAGGTGGTGGAAACTCATAAAACGAAGCAAAAAGTTAAATGTCTTTCTATTTTCTTGTAAATATGCAGAATCTTTTGTAAATTAAATGTTATTTGAAAATTAATTTAAGGAAGTGATCGCACTTTTATAGGGATTAATGAAAGGGATACAGCTGCTTGCAGAATTTATTTATTCTTATAAAATTAAGATACAGATGCTCCCTCCATATTTCATAGTAATGTGATGTGCTTACTAATCTAGTAAACATAGAGCTGGTACCTGCTATACCAAAGTGACCATGTATATTGTTACGCAATAAATGTACAAAATTGAAATCATACCTATGAATTGATGTAAAATGATTTGCATTGTGGTGAAATGCAAATCATACATACAGTTACAGGCGATTCAAATATTGTTCATTCAATATTACGTATACAATAATTTCGTATACTGGAGTTGTTCTTCACCGAATCAGATGTGCAACTTGTTAGACTGTATTTCTGAATGTTTGAACACATTCGATTTAAAGTGCATTAATTTTGGATATTTGATTGACCGCATTAATATTTTTGGTATCGATAAAAAAGATTTGTTATGTCGGATGTTAATATTTACAAATCGTGTCTGTAATAAAACTTGCTGTTATCCTTACCTAATGAGGTATATTTTAATCTATACTCATTGTTAATTCCTGATCTTCTGCGTTATGCATGGATCAAATAAAAGTAAGGTGTAGCCGTAGCATATTCTTTTTTTACGCGTTGGATTTTTCGCTGTCCGCAACAGTAGTTGTACCGGAAACGGTTGATGTAGCGTCTGTTGCTGGTGCTGGTTCAGCGGCGCATGCCAATGATGGGAATTTCGCGAACAATGCAGCTCGGTACTTCGGATGGCTGAGAAAAAAAAGGATAATAAAATTTTATATTACGTTTAAATAATTTCATATTCATTCAGATTTATGAAATCATATCTACCTAATTCCATAAACGATTGGGTTGTAAACTGCGTTGGCTTTGGCGAACAGAGAGCCCCAGATGGTGAAAAGCGGACTGATTTTAACAAGATTGAAGATGCCAGACCAGTTGATGACCAGATATGGAGTCCAAGCCATGAACCATAAAGAGATTGTCATAAGGGCAACCTAGAATTATTATAAAACATTTCGTTACAAATGAAAGAGAATTAAAAATTAAGTATTCACTGCGTTAGAAATTAGGTGTTCATACTTTCGCCAATTTACACTCCGCGCTAGTATTTTGATTTTCGGATGATCGGAGAGATGCCACGTTCATCTTTTTGGCTTGTTCGCGCATATTCTTCTCATGGGCAGCTACCGCTTGGATGATGTACCAGTAACTCCCGATAATAAGGGACAGCGGAATGAAGTAAACCCAGATGCTGTATAATATAATGTAAGAAACAGACACTATGTCTCTGCTGAAGTAATCGGTACCACATGCGGTCATGTTACCCTCTGGTACATATCTAAAGGGGAGAATCGTACATTTTGTTATTCGTAATCAACTTTCGAATGAAATGTCAATAAGATTTATCGACAACAAGAACGTTATCACGATTAAGCGATTTACCTATTCCAGCCTAACATAGGCGCGATCGTCCAAATCAGAGAGAACCCCCATATGCCCAGTATACGGAGGAGAGCTCCGTTAATGGTTAATGGCTTACCGGATAAACCTTTAACGATCACATTGTATCTATCGAACGCAATCATCGTCATTGTCCATATGGAGCCACATCCGAACAACGAGCCCAACATCGCGTAAATTTGACAGAAGAGAGGTCCAAGTACCCATGTCTCGTAGTAACAACTGATCACCTATCGAACAGCGAATCGTATCGAATTTTATTACTACACGTTTAAGTTGGCATTATCATTTTCATAGCCGATCCGAGCTGTCTCAGTGATTGAATAGAATAAAAGTAAAAGCTTGTTTTACGCACCATAGGTGGAGACATGAACAACATCATACAGAAATCGCTGATGGCAAGATTGATTACGAACAAATTGCTTGGCGTACGAAGGCTCTTTGTCGAAAGAAATATATAGACGACCATGCCGTTTCCCGAAACTGAGACGAAACCAAGCAAACCTATCACAAATCCAAGGATTCCATGCCACATTGGATTTAGAGGTGGGTACTGATACCAGTGGGCGTCGATTAGATGGAGCATATCGGGTGGAACCTTGTCAACCACCGTTTGATTTCCAAACTTTGAACCTCCATATGAGTAGGCTTCGTAGCTGGGTCCCGAAACAGGAAGCATCTTGACTCTGTAAAATGTTCAAACGACTGCTTTAAGACTGCATGCCCTCTTTTCTCTCTTCTCCCTCTTTTTTTTCTTTTGATTATTTAAACGTTCGTACTAGTGCTTTAAAGTTGTCATTCAACAATAAGTAGAATTTTATCTGCACTTCGTTTGTATCTATTTAACTCATAGCTGAGCCTCTATTATCCAATCTACGGTCGACCGTAACTTCGCGATATTATTAGTATTATTAGTATTCTTGTAACAAGTGCGCGTTGTAGCAAATCATTTGTTTGTACTTAAAGTAAATTACACAGTGTCAAAAAGAAAAACTAACAAAAAGAAAGCTGAAGATTTATTCGAACTGCCTTATCTCTTTAATTTGTTCTCAATCTCTTCAACAAAGAAACTTCCATCAAGCTTAGACATTTGAACAAAATAACCAACTATCTAAATCCGTGTTGTGTTTAAAAGGAAAACTATCTGATAAAACGGCAACAGTGCAGAAAAATTTTTAATACACCAGGTTCGTTCAAACAGCGCACGAAGTGAAATCGAAACATCGTCACACCGCCTCTACGTCTCACCTTTAAGCTACTTGGAGAAAATCGTGATAGAACGAACTAATCCAAGCACACGTCTCAGTTTGATTTCGGTTGGAAGGTTTTTTTGAAGAATTTAACAGAAGGATGTAGGAAGGCTGTTAGGTCCACTGTTGGATGCGGCTCGTGTCAGCGCCGTTCGACTTCTGTTTAAATATGAAGCAACCTCTTGCTTCGACCCAGCCATATGTACCCTTACGTCTAGTTTTCTATATGTTGTTATGATCTAAGACGGTAAACAGTCTTAAGAAGGACTTTATTAAGTTAACGAGGATTTAAGAATACCTTGGTGTATCTTCAGCGCCGCACACAGAAACCTTACGAGGCTGAAATAGGAATAGAACATCTATCCTTTGGTACCCTTCATCTAACATCGTTTTATACTGTTTTATATTCAATTTCGAACCATAATCCTACGGTAATCGTTGCCTTCGGCTTCTTGAAATTGTTCAAACACATTCGAAGAAAGAAACGAGCGCCACCCGTTCGTCTTCCCTTCCTCGTCCGTTCCTCCCGATTCGAAATGAAACATTCAGGCGTATATATATATCGATAGACCTGCGATTTCGAGATCTGTATAAGTTTTATGTAGACTTTAATATGGTTTCATGCTGTAAGAAGCTTATTATGACAGCGTATGTATCGTACACTTCTTATTTACCTCTGGCCGTTTAGATCTTTCGATATTTCGCGCGAATTTCCCGAGAATTGATTGTTTTTTTCTTTTTTTTTTTTCGTGAATTCATCAACATCATGAGAATTCGACGAAACTTTACTACCTTTTGTGTATCGAGTAAAATTCTATCGAATCCTCTACGTTTTAGTGATATTTTGGAACGTATAAGCTCGACGAGGTTAAAAACTCATCTCGCGGTTCGAGTTTAAATAACGAGAAATATCGAATTTAGTCACATGGTGCGTAGTTAACTTCCTCGTTCTTACGACCGGGTTACTTCAAATCCGCCAAATTTAATAATGCACATAATCGCAGGATAGTCTGTATTCATCATAAAATAATAATTGTCTTAGTAACTAATCCGTAAGACGTAGCAAAGCGAGAAGAAAATTCTTGTTGCATTCAACCTTATTTAGTATTTGCTATATACGTACTTTATAGATGAACAATTTTATATAATAAATGCAGTACAGAAATAAGTAACAATATTTGTCTCGTTTACTATTTTTTCTCGTATACATATATAATTTGCAATTTTTAGTACATATGGTAACCTTCGAAATATGCAGCCTGGCGATCTCTTGCTACATAACCAGTCCCGATAAATCGCGCTGTTGGATCTCATGATTCGTGTTTTAGGGGTTAAGATACAATGATTTCTTGTACCCTATTAAGTGGTTAAGCGATATATATCGTATGGTATTTAGTTATCGTATTAAAGTGCTGGAGCAGTACTGAAAAATTTTTAATAACAAATAACTTCTTGTGCGAGATCTCAAATATGGAAAATAATGGAGACGTGCAAATGACAGCAGAGGACGATGTTCAGGAAGAGGAGGAAGTAACTGCTCAAAGTGTTTTATTAGCAATAGAGGAAGCCTGGCTGAACGAGAAATTCGCACCTGAGATTTTACCACACCGCTCTGATTTGGTTGACTGTATGCTGCAACAAATCACGCACATGGAAGAGAACATGAAGAGGTTAGACAAAGAAGATCTGAGATTGATGATACACAGAATGGAGTTGGATAGGATCAAGTATGTGATAACTAATTACCTCAGAGCCCGGTTAGAAAAAATTGAAAAATACACCATTCATATACTTTCTCAAGAAGCGACTAGATCTTCCGAGGAATGTTATTTAACGGTTGCAGAGCTTCAATTTGCGAAGGAGTTCCTTGCAAATATTGAGATGCTCTTTAAAACAATTGCTCTGCAACACATGCCTGGAAATTTTCAGACATTTGAAGTTGATACACTAACTGTAAAACCTAATCTACAGGCGTACGTATTCTTAAGAGCTAACGATAGAATTAATGGAATCATAGTTCCTGGTTCAATGGACGAAGAAATAGATCTTGAACCAGGCTCCCAACATATTATACAATACAGTGCTGTAGCTGATTTAGTTAAAAGTGGTGCTGTTAAATTGATTTGATATTTTATATAACTGAATAATGTGAATAAAGAAATCTATTTTTTATAGTCATTATCATACAATGAAATCTTATTACTTACAATATATAAAACTTATATATTCTTATAATAGATTTATATGATTAATCAGTTATAAAATATTGTAAACAAATTTTGGAACAGTATATATATATATATTTAACAGTATATATATATATTTTTTTATAACATGTATATATATATATTTTTGTATGTATATATATACATACATATATATATATTTTATTAAAAAATAATTGTACATTAAATTCACATTTTGTTTCATATAGATTTCTACACTGTAAAAAATATATTTTGTATTATAAAATATTCAAATAATATAAAAAATATTATATATGAAGTACAATGCTTTATAGTACTTGTGTATAGATGCAGCATTTGAAAAAATTACATAAAATATTGTGTATAATTCGCATAAAAAGTTTTGATTACAAGAAGTACATGGTACATAAGTAAGTCATTTAAGTAGGAATAATATTGGTATTTACCAAAATTCTAATTATCTTTGACTGTCTCACCATTGAGAACTCGTAGTGACTGTAATTCTGTATTACTATAAACTTCGTTATAAGCCTAAAATTTGATAAGGATTTATATATAGATTACTATAAATGAATATTATGAACAAGAGAAAATATCATTATACCTTTTCTGCAACTTTCTTAAGTTGTTCAAACATCACTTTTCCAGTTTCTTTAACCATACTAGTGAAGTGGCCTTGCTCATTTTTGAGTAGAACATATGGGTGATCAAATTCAATAGCTTTTCCATAATCCATAACTAGCACTTTGTCGCTATCCATAATTGTATTTAATCTATGTGCTATGGTTAATACTGTACAATTCTTAAATTTTTGTCGAATAGTCTTTTGTATTAAAGCATCAGTTGTAGGGTCGACATTGGCCGTAGCTTCATCAAGAAGAAGAATCCTATTATTTCTTAAAATTGCTCGAGCTAGACAGAGAAGCTGTCTTTGCCCAACGCTGAAATTAACGCCACCTTGATCGACATTATAATCTAAAGAAGAAACACTTGATTTTAGTTCTACATCCTCGAGAGCAGCCCAAAGACTAATATCATCAAAATCATGAAATGGATCGAGATTGTCTCGCAACGTCGCTGAGAATAATACAGGCTCTTGTGGGATAATCGAAATTTTCCGCCGTAATTCATGAAGACCTATTTGCTTTGTATCCAATTTATCTATGTAGATAGCACCTTCAAGTTTGGTCAAACGAAACAAAGCTGATATTAAAGAGGTTTTGCCGGCACCAGTACGACCGACTATTCCTACCTGAAAATATAAAATTTAATAATTAATTTTAATATACAGTATGTTAATTTTGCCGATAAACAACAATAAATTACTTTTTCGCCAGATTTAATGGTAAAGCATAAATCTTTAAGAACTGGTGGCGCGGAATCTTCGTAACGTAAATACAAATGATCGAAATTTATTTCTCCTTTAGAAGGCCAGTGTGCGGACGGTTTCTTATTAGGTTCACTTTCAAATGGTCCCTCTTTATCGAGCTGTGTAAATTGTAGAATTCGTTCTACACTTGTCATTTGTGCTATTGTCTCTGCAGTTTGACGCATTCCATGCTGAAGCATTCCACATAAGATTA
Organism: Frieseomelitta varia; assembly: GCF_011392965.1. Classification (NCBI taxonomy): domain Eukaryota; kingdom Metazoa; phylum Arthropoda; class Insecta; order Hymenoptera; family Apidae; genus Frieseomelitta; species Frieseomelitta varia. Next base: position 386,572 of record NW_025110346.1, read on the forward strand.
ATACTTGAGACAAGGCCAATCCTACATTGCCCGCAAATGTATTTCCTGAAAGCATATAAATAGATATTTCAATTGCACAATGCTAATTACTTTTTTTATAACGGTATAAATTTATATATTACCATCGTCAAGTACAATGAAGCTATACGTAATAAAAGCAATGAAACAAATAGATACGATATCTAATGCAAATCCAAAAGCTGTACTTGTTGCTATAGTCAAATAATAAGCACTAGTATGAAGATCTTGGTGAACGTCGAATTCTTTACGGACCATGTTTTGCGCACAAGCGGAACGAATTGTTGTTAATCCTAATAAGGAAGAACTAACGTGGGAAAAAACAGGACTTTTCGCTAAAATTATATGGAGAATTGTTAATAATATTATTAATAATATTCGAAATAATATTTATCTAATAAATTACAAGATTCTTACTAATTCCCTCAAAACGTTTCATATTTTGTGCAGTTTTAAGATAAATATTTCGTATTTGCCAATATAAGAAACCCATGATAAGCATTGGAAATACAGTCCACCAATTAATAATAAGCACTTGAGCTAATATTCCAACCATTACTGCAAATATTTGGATAGATTCTATCATAGTTCTTGGTAAAATTTCGTCTACCGATCCCACATCTTTCGAGAAACGATTTAGAATGCGACCTAATATTTAATATTACAATTATTTTTATTTTATATCATTCTCTTTTAGAAAATTTTTTATTTTAAATACTTACCAGAAGGATGTGTGTCAAAAAATAACATTGGCGCTTTTAACAAAGTGGAAAACATTAGATTATGAAGATTTTTACTAGCGTTCATACATATTTTATAAAATGCGATATTTCTTATTGTTGTCAGTACTATGCTTGCAATGATGAATCCTCCATAAATCCACAAAGCAGTTTCATGACTGAGATAATATGAATTGGATCTTGCATTAATAGTCCATGTCTATATAAAATAAAAAAGCAAGAGAGTAATTGTTATTTGTTGCATAAAATAAAAGTGAAATAAAATTACTAACAGCATTATCGGAACTGCTATTGTCCACTGATAATAAGTCTGAGATTGTATTATTAAAATCATCCATTTCAAATGAAGTTGTTTCGTTTGTTAATTTATTTGCATCTCTGTCAGGGAAAATCGGAACTGTGTGATTTTGTTCAAATATTGTCAGCGTATGATTAATACTATTACGTTTAATACTCATTTCTTCTTGTTTTGTCCTAAAAAAGAATGAAATAGAAGAGATTGTCGTATAAAACCTCTCATTAAAAAGAAAATATAATAATAGATATTAACCAATAAGCAAGCCAATAATCACAACCACTGCTTCCTATCTGTCCAAAAATTAAAGTGCATACAAAAATCAGGATCATTAAAAGAGAACCACCGGCTCGGAAATATTTCCAATAAAGAGATTTAGAAATGTTTCCTTTAGCCATTAATTCTTCAGTTTCTTTTGGTTCTGCTTCTTCATCGTCTTTGCCATTACCATAATTAATAGATATATCAGCATTAGTATTATCATTAATTTCCGTGACTTCTGCATCTCCCTTATTTTCCTCTGTTAAAAGCATATGTAAAAAATCTGTACGTTTGCTTTGAATTTCTGCAAATGTACCTTCACATTCGATTTTACCCTAAAATAAATATTGTGCTAATAATGATAGCATAATAATACAATAACAATTCTGATTATTTCTACTTACATTATTCAATAGAATGATGTAATCACAATCTTTTAAATATTGAACCTGATGTGTTACGAGAATTCTTGTTTTGTCTTGAAGATAATGTTTGATGCATTCATTGAATAAATGTTTTCCTACATGAGTATCGACTGCAGATAATGGGTCATCTAATAAATAAATATCTGCTTTTCTATATACAGCCCTGTTGTAACAGTTATTTGAGTAATTTTTAAATTATTGATGTACAGATATATATTTTTTTTAATCAATATGTACCTAGCCAAATTAATTCTTGCTCGTTGTCCACCACTGAGTGATGCACCTCTATCTCCAACTAAAGTTCTGTCTCCATAATTAAATTGCTGATAATCTTTAATGAGAGCACATGCTCTAACAACAGCATTATATTTTTCTTTATCATAAGTCTGTCCAAAAAGTACATTATTGCGTACTGTACCCGAAAATAACCACGCTTCTTGACTAGCATAAGATACAGTACCATTCACTTTTATTTCTCCATGTGATTGTTGCAATTCCTTTAGGATTAATTGAAGAAACGAACTCTGAAAATGAACATGAGGATTAGCAACATTTGATATTACAAATGATATATGGGAGTATTAATTGAAGTCTTAATATATTACCTTTCCTGCACCAACTAAACCAACAATAGCATAAAGTTTTCCAGGTTCTATTTGAATACTGACATTATGTAACGTATTTGCAATTGTGTTTTCTGTCCAAGATGCTGTAATATTTTTCATTACAATACTGCCATTTCCACTGTTTTGTTGTGGTAGAATTGTGTTACTATTTTCTTTCAATAAAAGAAATTTCTAAAAAGAATAATATTGATTTACATGTTATAAATTAAATAAGATTATATAAGAATTAAATAGAGTAAAACAATAATAACTATTTATCTCACTTCAAGCCTCTTAATAGATACATGAGCCTCTGCAACAGCTGATACAGCCATAGGATATAATATCGCCATAGTAAGTTGAAGAATATTAAAATATTGTGCTATCGAGAATACTTTATCGGCAGATATACTATTGCCGAGAAGTACATATGCCATAACAGTAAAATATAACGTTGTACGTTCAGTGAACACAAAAGTAGCTAAAGTAAAACCTCGTAAGTACGATGCAAGTGTTAGGACGTCTATCTCTTGACTAAAAAGTTAAAATTATGCATTTAAACACATTTAATAATTGATGATACTTGTGTAACAATAATAAAGTATAGAAAAAAAACCTTCTAACAAAGCTAACAAGTTTTTCAAATGGCTTTTCCCAAGTATACATTTTGATAACTTGAATTCCACTAATTATTTCTGACATTAATCTTACTCTCTCATCTGTTCTAACTGCAATCTTTAATCTTAACTTTGATACCAATTTTCCTATATATCCTAAAATAAAATCACATTAATTAGTTTTTCTTTCTTATTGCAAAAGCACAAACGGAATTGTAATACTGATAAATAATAATATGTACCTTGAAGAGGTATAGTTTGGATGCTTATAAGAAAAACACCAGCCAAAGATGCAATTCCTACACTTTCCCATATCATGAAAGTGATCAGAGCACCTTGGATTGGTAAAATCCAAATATAATGCAATGTTATAAACAACTGTTCAAATCTTGCTACATCATTTGACATTAAGTTTATAATCTGTCCAGGGGTAGTAACATTTTGAGAGGATTTTGACAAACGCAAAATCTGTAAATAATGGTATTTTAAATAACAATACTTGATAAATACAAATTTCCAAGTAATACTATGTTTCACCTTTCTATACATTAGAGAGGAACATGCTATTCTCATTCTCATTCCAACTTCCATTAAACCTAAATTAGAATGATGAGCAACTAAAGCTGCAAATAAGATTAAAAGTATAACAGTTGAAGCATAAATGTATGCTTCAGTAGTACTGGAAGTTGCTCTAGGATCAAAGTACCAGATAAGAAGACCTAATACATATGGTTGAAGAACTCTAGAATATCATGATTAAAAATTATACAATGATATTATAATCATATAAGCATTATAATAACTTGTATAAACAATAATATAGAAGAAAAATTATTACCTTAAAACTACTGCTAAAAAGAACTGCCATCCTCCATAATAAGCAAATGACCACATAAATGTTTTTCTTAAAGCATTAAAAAATTTGGGATTTTTACTTGCTTCTTCTGCCGACTTAACTTCTTTAATCCAATTCCTGATAATGTAAGCATAGTTTGTTCAAAGATACTGACATTAATCTTATGAATATATTTGCTTGTTTAATATTTACTTTTCAAGTTTATCTCCAAGATGTTGACTAACATCATTTGGCATAACGTTATAGATATCTTTAATCTCAAGATCATGGTTCTTACCATACCAAAATAGAGGTTTCAACCACCTTAAATATAATTCAATCTCATTATTACCAACAACATTAGTATTTAATAGGCATTGCTAATAATATTTTAAATATAACAGTAGTTACAATTGAGAAGAATTATTATGAAAAACTCACCAAAAAATCAATTTACTAAAAAAATTCGCCGATAATTTTGGATTAGGATTGTCATACTTCTTACTAGAATCCATGATCGATCCTGTTACATATACTACAACTATTTGCGCGAGAGTAAACCATGCCGCACTAGAGAATTCGAATAGTTCACGAGTCACTCTGAAGCATTACATTCGCTTTAATTCAACAATAATTCTTCGCGTCATCGTCAAGGAGTCACGCGTAATAATTTCGTTTCTCTTGACCGACGGCTAAGATTCTTCTGTAAGAAATCTATTAAGAAGTGATTCAACGAATCATGACACGTGCGCAAAACACGCACACGATCGATTGAACGTAATTACATAAGTCTTTCGAGATCACAGAGTACTACAGCGTGTTCGTGGGAAGATGTGATGTGACGAAAATGTCAAGGTCATTGACTCATTCCTACAAGTTATTTTTAATTATATGTCTAATTTTGGACTTTATGTTAATGTAATAAAAAAAAAATATATACACTTCTTTTGTTACTCGTATCATATAATAGATCATACGTAGTATGAGAAGATGAACTTTTTTCAAAAAACATAACTGAAAATATTCATCGTACATTTTATTAAAAAGTACCATCACTAGATAATACTTCAGAGAGAATAATTTCAGCGTAATAAATGCTACAAATTATGAAACTTGTATTATCGTGTAATTGTAGATAAACTTATCACGCTTCTAAATTAATGTATATAAAAAGTACTTGTATGCTTATATAGACTATATACAAAATATATCATTTAAGATCATGTTCGATAAAAGAAAGATCAAATATCGAATGTACATGACGTTTTCAACTCTCTCTCTTTTTTTTTTTTTTTCTATTCTCATTGCACAGTTTCGTTGTCCAGACAACTGAAATAAATTGTCATAGGATTTTTCTTTCTGGGTAGCGGAAGACAGGGTTCCAAAATTCCCCGTAATTGAGAAAAATCTTTGAACGTTTTTTCGGCTCGGCAATTCGTGAAAATTTAAAATAGCATTTCAAGATACTGTGTCCTAACGAAGTAATCAAAATGGTACGACGTACAAATATGAAATCCACGGCATTTTGTTACAGAAGCACGTTTCTATGCCTGTTTTAACAACGTTCGGTTCAATGCGAGACGAATTACGTTTATTTTTCAAGTTTCAAACAATGCGAGAGATTTCTTTGATTACGGCAAGGCTATTTTTATTTAATTGTCAATCTGTTAACGGAAGTTATGAATCTTGCTCTAGCGCGAGTGTATTTCGATGCACGTGGGCCAAGCAGGTGTTCAAATGGGCAACGCTTGCTGGGAGTTGTATTGTCTCGAACATGGAATTCAACCGGATGGAACGATACCATCAGACAAAGTGTCCGGGACAAACGATTGTTTCAATACTTTTTTCAACGAAACCAGCTCTGGCAAAATGGTACCGCGCGCTGTGATGGTCGACCTAGAGCCCACAGTCGTCGGTTAGTTCAATTTTCCGCAAAAAGGAAATGTTAACTGTAACCTTGTAGAACGAACCTTTGAAACAATTCGGGAAGCTACAAACGTGGTGTTAAAAATTACGAATATTCCAAACATTCTCTCTATAGACGAAGTAAGAATAGGCCGTTACAAGCAATTGTACCATCCTGAACAATTAATCACGGGCAAAGAAGATGCCGCGAACAATTACGCTCGCGGTCATTATTCCATCGGTAGAGAAGTGATAGACTCTGTAATGGACCGAGTGAGAAGGTTGACGGATCAGTGCACTGGACTTCAAGGATTCTTCGTCTTTCATTCGTTTGGAGGGGGCACCGGGTCAGGATTCACCTCGTTACTTATGCAAAAGCTATCCGACGATTACGGGAAAAAGAGCAAGTTAGAATTTGCCGTATATCCGGCGCCGCAAGTATGAACAAATCCATAGAAATTGTTCTCTTTCTATAGTTACCTTGTGTATAATAGGAACGTCTCGTAACACAGTATTTTTATGTAAAAAAAAAAAAAAAAAAAAAAAAAAAAAATCAGGTATCTACCGCCGTTGTGGAACCGTACAATGCAGTTCTCACCACTCACACTACGATCGGTCATTCAGACTGCGCGTTTATGGTGGACAACGAAGCAATTTATGATATTTGTAGACGGAAGCTCGGCATCGAACGACCTTCATACGCGAATCTGAATCGTCTTATCAGTCAAGTGGTGTCGTCGATAACCGCCTCCCTGAGATTCGATGGTGCACTGAATGTAGACCTAACGGAATTTCAAACGAACCTAGTGCCGTATCCTAGGATTCATTTTCCACTGGCGACATATGCACCGGTGGTGTCATCGGATAAAGCCTTTCACGAGGGGATGTCCGTAGCGGAGATAACGTCCGAATGCTTCGAGGCGTCCAATCAAATGGTCAAGTGCGATCCTCGCGAAGGGAAATACATGGCATGTTGCCTGCTTTATCGCGGGGAAGTGGTGCCAAAGGACGTGAACGCCGCGATTGCGGCGATGAAGAGGAAAAGTTGCATACGCTTTGTTGATTGGTGTCCGACTGGTTTCAAAGTCGGCATCAATTATCAGCCACCTACCGTTGTGCCTGGTGGAGACCTTGCCAAGGTATCAATTATTACGTAAATATGTACCATCGGTGGTACAACTTCCTTGTTCCTTTAATATATAACTAATTCTTAAGTTGAAGTCACTTCGATCGTTTGAAACTGCTTTTTGTTTTTCTAGCGAATTTACAAATTAGTTTTAAAATGAAATTATAAGATTAAATATATTAATACGTTGCAGGTACAAAGGGCGGTCTCAATGTTGTCGAACACAACAGCTATCGAGGAAGCCTGGTCTAAATTAAATTATAAGTTCGATCTGATGTATCACAAGCGAGCATTCATTCATTGGTACGTTGGGGAAGGTATGGAAGAAGGAGAGTTTGCAGAGGCGCGTGACGATCTCGCCGCATTGGAGAGAGATTACGAGGAAGTCGCACTTGAGTCATCAACCACACCAGATGCTTCGTTGGAATACTAACAGAAATGCACATAATTCGTGCAAGTATTTCGGCATTTTCCAGCTACCCAAAGAAAGAAACTGATATATGATCAAATTAATTGTGTGTGCAAACGGAATCATAATTTTATATTACGCTTCTGTCTTGTGATTTATTTATTTATTTTTACCTTTTTAATAAAAGTATTTTTTTATAAAATAAATAAAATAATATATTAATAAAATAAACAAAAATATACCCCTCAATTAGCTTTGAATGGTATATTATTACATTAGTTTCTGTTTACTACAAATAATATTTTTTTACTTGGAAAACACGTAAAATTTATAATGCGTTCTTTGTTTGCGTAATTTTCTCAAAAATTAGTATAATTATTGCACTAAGTACGCGGGAGACAATGATTTGTCACTTTCACAAAACAAATTAAAATTCCCTGACGACGATATTATCGTAATGTTATTTGCAAAGAATATATGCTATCTTACGTATGCAATATTCATATTATTCATAAGTAAATATAGTAAGTAAATATAATAAGTGCATTATTCATAAGTAAATATAATAAACTTTTCCGGCTGTATTTAACGAAGATAATTTTTGTGATAAAGTATTGTGTCACAAACACGTTTTTGTAACACCTTAACATTACATTTACATTTTCCTTAATGCTAAAGTAATCTCTATTTATTTATGTTTGTTTATCTTACAGAAAATTTTAATTAGATTTTTGATGTCCGCGAAAAAAAGTTAAAATTTGAATGAATGAATTACTATTTAAAATACATTTGTATAGTTTATATTATATAAAAATAAATTTAATTGAATTTTTAAGATACTAATGCAGTTAGTTAACTAAATATATTCCTGAAACTTTAAACGAGTAATTTATGCACAGATTCTTATATAACTTAATTCTTAAATCTCAAATAATAAAACTATCTGATAAAAATAAATTCCTTAATGTTATTACACCAAAAGTGTTGGAATAGGTTTTTTCCCAGGCCAAGCTTCTTTGGCGTATTTTTTCTTTTTTGGTTCCATTGTCCGTGTATCAGTAGGTCCTGGTATTTCTGGTACATGTGGCGTTTCCGTTTGTATCTGATTGGGTGTCATCTCTACCTCAGGTGCTGGATTTGGTAGCGCAATGCCAAGTCGAGACGATAACGAGGACAGTGCACTAGAAAATGGATTAAGAGACAACGACGATGGGGTGAACTGTTCTGGTGGTAAATCTTGATAAAGTTGAGGTGTAGTTGTTGTAGGTTGAAGATGTTTCAAAGGATTGTGATCTTCTGATAAAGATATTAAACCTCCTTCCATACGCATTCTCTAAAACATAAATTAACAATAAATTTGTAAACGAATATACATAAATGACATAGTATCAATTAAGAATGATTCTTACTTTACTGGGAACGACGGTCGTTTGTACAAGATTGCGGAATCTTCCGACTGATGGATCGACATCTTCTGGATTTATTACTTCTTCATCATCATTGAAAGTAATTCCTTTTTTTTTTCGTTTCCTAGTTGGTTTGTGAATTTCATCATCTGTTATTCCTAACATAGATATACGTCTATTATGTGCAGTGTTGAATTCCGTTAAATTCTGTAATTAATAACATAATTATTAAACTATACTGTAATAATATAATTAAATAATAAAAATCACTTAAGACATACATCAAGTTCTGTTTCTGTTTCAGGTAAACCTAATAAACCACCAGCATCTGTATCCTCCGACAGTTTTTCTAATTCCTCAATAATGGGTCTAGTGCCAGTTTGTGGCCTTTCTCTAATGATATAATATCGGGTAGAAGCTCCAAAATGAAATGTACTATCAATTGGCAATTGTGTAGGTTTATGTGGTTCCAAACGAAGATTACCAATAAAAGTTCCATGTGCTAAGAAATCAATCAAAGTTTGTAACATTTATAACATAAATTTTAATATTTTCTTTAAAAAACACATATAGCTTTATATTTATTCACATCATTGACAATATACATATACTGCTTAAGTAGATTTCATAAATTGGCTTTTTTAATTTCAAATTAAATATCTACATAAATACATACAATGCGTTGCCTACTGTCTGAAATGATGTAACTTGAAACTGACAGTACAATACTTACTACTACCCAAGTCAACAAGAAATGCTCGATTTAAATGTTTATGATAAACAAGAGCAGCATGTACACGAGAACAGGAAGCATGATCTATACAAAAGTCGTTCAATTGTTGATTGCGGCCAAATAAGTAACACTTTTTCTCATCCACCATTAATTTCTGTAACAAAATGATATATTTAATATATACTCACAAGCTTAAATTATTGAGTGCATTATTGTCATACTTGGATTAATTTGTCATTTTTCAGTACATCTAAATGTAATCCAACTGGTGGCTTCCCAGCCCTGAAAAACATAATCTATGTACTATGTACTATGTACTTAATACTTTCTGCATCTACAGGTATCATTACACATCAACTATAAAAAGGTTAACTACTTGGAACGTTTTAATAAAGGTTTTTCAAACGTACCAATTGGGAACTTCATAATGATTAGCCATCACCACTTTGGAATAATTTGCTATACTATAAAATGGATTAATGAAATTAACCGGGGAGAAAAATACATTCGATGTCAGCGATAACAGAACGTCATATTAACCAAACGTTAATAAAATTTATGACAATCTTTCATAACAATTTCCGTTTCCATTTCGTAGATATTTACTAAAATATTTACTGTGAATAGCAAGGTACATACATATACGCACCCTGAAAGAAAGTTATTTTTCAAGAACTTTAACATAAGGTATTATTTTGATGCCATATATATATATATACATATATCCTATGTATGCCATATATATAGATACATATATGGTTCAAAGGTGTAATTGAATAACTTTGCACCCCGCGTATAACTCTAGCAAAAATTTTTAAGTAATTTTAACGCGCATATTCTAATATAATTTTCATCGTAATGATTTATCTCGTATTTTATTCAATACCTGTGAGAATAAAATTTTAATATCTAATAAAATAATATCAGTAAAAAAATAAATTTCTTATTTTGATACTATCCTGATATTCTTCTATGTACGAGTAGTGTTCTTATTTTGGATTTTCGAGTTCGTGAATCATACATCTTTTTAATGAAAATATTTCAAAGTAGATTGAACAAAATGTTATTGATTAAAAAGAAAAGATAAGATGATAGAAAATGTGTATTTTCGAATTTTTGGATGTGTTTGAAATAAATCTAAATAGCAACAGCAATTTGTATAATGTCAGGGTGGTGTGTCATTAGAAGCAAGAATCAATGATATAACGTTTTGAATGACCAAATTAGAATTTTAACAATTGAAGTTTTAGTAGAATAGTAAAACGTAACGAAAATTGTTTAACTTGAAACGAAAACTTCGAACTTTCTGATTCCAGTTGCACGTAAAACAGAAACAATGTGAGGAAATTGACAAAATTGGTACAGTAACGCAATGTATGTTGTCAGTTCATTTGAGAATTTATGTCATTTGAACTATTTGTAACGAAATCAAGATACATAATTAATAAGCAACAAATATACAATCGACTAAAAGATAAAACAACGATAGATGAATTATAGAAAATTAGATGTGATAATTCTACACGGTTGAGATGTCGTATAAAATCGGACAGCGTGTCGAAGTCCCTGGCAAAGATTGTCAAGGAGTAATTGCTTATATTGGTTATCCAAGCTTTGCTCCAGGAAAATGGATTGGAGTTATACTTGACGAACCTAAAGGGAAAAACAATGGAACTATCAAAGGACAATGTTACTTTAAAGTATATTATATTTTCTTGTGTGTGTAAAATATAAAAATTGTACAATCACATTTTACATATTGTATATTTTTATTGTACCAGTGTGCTGAAAATCATGGAATGTTTGTACGACAGTCACAACTTATCTTACTGGATGAAGCAGGTAATAGAACTGAACCTGCTAGTCCATCATCAGCAGGTAGCAGTGCTACTACGCCAGATGAAACCAGTGCAGCGCGTGCTAGAAGTCGATTGAATAGGTAATATGGTTCTCAATTCTTTTAAATTTCATTGAATCTTTGTTAAGATAATATTACGTATCATCTGCGATGATGTTGACTTATATATTGTCATAAATTTCATGCTAGCATAAGTACACGTCGAAGGAATGAACCTACTGCGTAAGTTATTGTATCGATTAATTAATTTTTAAGTTTTTAATTTGCAAAATGAACTGTTGAATTTCATTGTGCAGTATTTTATATGAGAAACAATAAAAAAATAGGCAAGTATAATTAATAAATCTTTAAAATTCATATGCTGGTCATAAAAGAGTACGGAGAAAAACATCTCCTGCCCATACTAGGCAACAATCTGACAAGTTATCTGGGTAAGATTTCATGAAAATTGATGATTGAAAATTTTGTCTTAATGTTTTTCTTAATTGCTTTTGTATGTATGAACAGCCAAAAATTATAATTGCTATTCACTTTCTATGTATTTGTAAGCTTTCCCTATTACACTAAATGTATATAGAATATAAATAAGCATATGAATAAACAGTTGCAATTGTTGTATCATTTCTTCACTTTTGAAGAAGTATTATAGCAAGTGATATGTGTCTAAAATTGTAAATATTGTCAGAACTTAAGTTATATTTGCTAAAAAAGTGTTGATATTGTATTTTTTACAGTTCAAGACTATCGTTGGCTGGTAGTAGAACACTTTTAAGTGCTCCAAGTACAGAAAGTTTATCTGGATCACAGCACGAACGCAAAGATGGAGGAGAATCACTTATACCAGCCCCAACATCTACTAAACGAGCTTCATTCATTGAGGTATTGCTTTTTGTTCTGATCATGCTTGTGTTATTTTTATATAGTTAATTTCAATAAGTTGATATATCAGTTATTTATGTGAACACAGTGAATGAATTATTCTGAGGATTCAACAAGGCATGAATACATGAGATATAGTCTTCCATAAAATAGGAATATACGTCTAAATGTGATAAATTCTCATGATTAATAGAAAATCACTGGCTTTGCTACATTTAAATCTTTGAACTATTTGAAGTAACTTATATGTTTGTTACTATCATATTCAAAGAATCTTATTCTGTGACTCGGTAATAAATAAAAAAATTCTATAGAGAAATAATTAAAATGTTAGACAAACTAATAAGGCAGAATAGAGAACTTTAAACTTTGAGTACATGTTAAATAATTCCGTTGGCACAGAATGATTCATATGGGAATGCACGTACGTGTTTCAGAAGTCCCCTAGCACGAGCTCGCCTCCCGGCAAAAAGCCAAAGGCCCAAGATGATCACAATAATGTAATTAATACTCATTAATTGTAATATCTAAATTTTTTCATCTGACCTTAAACCTTCTCATACTAGTTGTTTGTTGATCATAAGCATTGTAACACATGACTTCAAATTAGCATCACTGCACTTTGATGGGTTTACTTCTTCTTAATGGATTATGGAACTGATTTATCCTTCACTATTTTCACTGTTCCATTAAGGATCTGCTTTGTTAATTGAGTTCTGTGATGCTTAGTCTAAAATTTCTCATGAGAAGGGGCATTCAAATATATAATTATCATTTTTCTTTTTAACGATTAGATGCTGAATCCCCCTTAGCGTTATATTAATGAGGTGATATTAACAGCTCTTCTATGAATAGGAATTTAACAGCATTGCGATATAAACTTGTGATCCATACTTGGAACACCCTTATTCTTTCTTTTTATTTAATTATTATTTATCAAGAACCTTATCCCTACAATATAAATGCAGTTGACATTTATAAATGGTTAGGACATGATAGATGACTTAGTATTATACTTACTGTAAACTGCAGTGTCATATAACAATTCAACTCATTGACTGAATTTCCTACACTTGTTAGAACTAATAGAATATTTGGTGTAGCTTGTTGGTGTCTTTTGTCACAATTAATCTCATTAATCACTTTGAAATAGACTAATTCTGTTGAATGTACATACAAAAACAACATTCTTCTGAAACATAATGTTTTACATAGGAAATACAGGGTGTTTTTTTCATTACCGCCAATAGAAAATTATATTTATAATTATATCATTTAATTGAAATAAAGTATTCTAAGGTACTTCAGCTGAAGTACATAATGTAACTTTTTAGTAAAATGTATGTGTTTTCAGTGCGATAATAAAAAAAACACCTGATATTAAATTATAATTTCATTTATAATTTATTTACAATTTAGACAGGTTTTGTAGAGACTCTGAAACCACAATTTGTACCTGGTCAAGTCATGGCAGGTTCTGCAGCAGCTGCAAATGTAGTAGAAGAAAAATTATCACATTTACAACTTCAGCAAGAAAATGAGAATCTAAAATCTCAGGTAAATTATATTAATAAACCAAATTTTATTTTTTTCTTAAATATTATTGGAAAATTGTTCATTGTAAAAGTTTATAACATTTAGATAAATTTTTTTCAACTTCTGTTGCTTAGTTATTGTATGCATTTGAAGTGTTGGATGTTCCTTTAAACACTATCATTAATTTGTTTTTCAATAATAAAAATCAGTTTAAAGATTGAGAAGTTTAGGGCATTTTTCAGGTTGGTCAATTAGAAAATAATATTTCTCAAGTTTCTATTCTCCAATTGAAGAAAAGATTGAAATAAAATATTCCCTTTAATTCTCTATGTTTTAGTTGTTTTATATATCGAAATATAAAACAAATATAAGATAATATATTTTATGTATGTTAACACAGGTTCGTGATCTTACTGAAAAAGTGGAAACTTTACGAGTAAAGAGAATGCAAGATAAAGAAAGAATGAAAGATTTTGAAAAAACAAAACTTCAACTTGAACAACTCATTGAGTTTAAGACGAAAGTTATGGAAAGTCAAGTAAGTGATGGAAGCTTTTGTATTAAATGAAAGAGGTTTTCGTTAATTTTAATATTTTTATATTTATTTCTGAAAGGCTAGTCTTCAAAGAGAACTACAACGTGCGCGTCAAGAAGCTAGAGAGGCACATGCAGCTCGAGAACAATTCCAAGAAGAAATGGCAGATCTTGCAGAAACTGTAGAAATGGCAACATTAGATAAGGAAATGGCCGAAGAAAAGGCTGAGACATTGCAAATTGAATTAGAACAGCTGAAAGAAAAGCTTGAAGAACAAACACTAGACCTAGAAATATTACGAACCGAAGTGTCTGAAAGGGTAAATTATTTGATAGTTTATGTTATTACGATTACTAATATATAAATGATTGCATAATTACTATAGGGTGCAGGAGGAGGTTCAGCTACTGGTGTTTCAAGTTATGAAATAAAACAGTTGGAACAACAAAACAACCGGCTACGAGAAACTCTCGTTAGAATGCGAGATCTTTCTGCACATGAGAAGCATGAATTTCAAAAACTTCAGAAAGACTTGGATCAAAAGAAGTCAGAAATATTAGAATTAGGCCGCACAAAGGAGAAATTGTCTACGCGAGTCGAAGAAATGGAACATCAGATAGCAGATTTGCAAGAACAAGTACGAAGCATTTATAAATAATATTTATACATACGACAACATTTATAAATAACATTTAATGGATAACTCTTTATTGATACTTATAAAAATATGTTCTTTTACCAAAACAGGTTGATGCAGCATTAGGAGCTGAAGAAATGGTTGAAGTACTTGGTGAGAAAAAAATGGCACTAGAAGAGAAGGTCGCCGAATTGGAAGAAGCCGTTGCAGATTTGGAAGCGTTACAAGTATGTCTTTTCTAAACATTATTTAATTTACTTACTTAATTAATAATATTTAAATAACTTATTTTAATAATTATCTTTTTATTTAGGATATGTCTGATCAACTTGCTGAGTCATCAAAAGAACTGGAATTAGAATTGCGGGAAGAATTAGATTTAGCACTTGGAGCAGCACGTGATGCTTATCGTCATCGAGATGCAGCTTTGGAGACATTAGCAGATCGTGAACTTACGATTACAAAGTTCCGCGAACTCACTCATCAATTACAGGATCAATGCTTGCAATTACAACAACGTGTACAATCAACAGAAACATCTAAACTTGGAATGGGAGGTGCAGAACAACAATTAGCGGAAATTTTAGATTTCCAAAAAACCTTTGCTGAAACGCGTGCTCAAACAAAAGCCGTTGATCTTGAATTACGACGATTGGAAGCCGAAGAGGCTCGAAATCATGTGAAATATTTACTATCTTTCATGCCTCCTGCATTCTTAGCACGCGGTGGTGATCACGATGCTATTTTAACACTTCTACTCATACCAAGAATGATACAAAAGACCGAAATACTTATGTCGCAAGTGCGAGAAAAATATAGATCATTAGATAAAGTAGATAGAACAGCTGTGTTAAAGGGTCATTTAGTAGCACAATATACTTTCAGATCACGCCTTTGTTCGTATATGTATGCGTTGCAAACGTTCCTTGGTTGTTTTGAATCTGCATTGAATGTATGTAATACTGAAATGTTACTTAAAACTGGAGCAGTTTATCCTGAAATGGCAGCACAAGAAAAATCTTTGGATTCCTTGATAGAACTGGCCAAAAGAGATCAATTAGACGAGAATCTACCAATGGATGCTATCGAGAAATGTTGTGGATACTTTTGCACTATGTTTTCTGTATTATTTGGAGAAACCATTAACCAAGCTCGCTTGATAGTTAATGGTACGAGAATGTTGGATAGTTCTTGTGATGCTATTACGACTGACGCCGCGGCAATCAAAACTTTAATTCAAGGAGACAGTGGTGACATAGGTCTCCTTTGTCAACATGCGGAAACAACGTGCGAAGTAATTCAACAACATTTAAAGTCAGCTAGGAGACGAGTATTGACTGATCATGCTGTTGCAATTCATAGCGCAGAATCTAATTTAGGCTTGGATAAAGATTGTAGCGAACAATTTTTTACGTGTTACCAACATGCTGTAAAAATGATGAAAACACTACAAATTTTATTGAAGAACGCTGTACAAACAATTATTGTCAATGGTGACTTAGATACAGGACTCAGTGCAGATAAATTGAAAGAAATGGCCTCTATAGCATGTGAAAAAGTTTATGATACAGAAGATGTCGGACCGGTAGCTACGATTAAAGGAAGTTTATCAAGCATTCAACAGTTAGCGGCCAGTTTAGCACAAAAAATGGCAGAATGTGAAAACGAGTTAGCAATAAGTGGACAATTATCACAACAACGAGAACAAATTCCGGAAAGTGAATCTTTACAGCCTATTAAAGTAAGAGCGCAAATAGCGAAAAAAGAAGCTGAAGAAATTAAGATACTTAGTAGGAAATTGGAAGCAAGGGATAGTGACATACTTGAAGCGAGATTAGCTCTTAGAGAAAAACAAGAAGAATTGTGTGAAATGATTTTGAGGAAAGATGTAGTGGAGAAGAAACTTGCAACTCAACAACATGAACATGAATTGAATGTAGAAAAATTGAAGAGAAAATTAGAAGAAGCAATGAATCAATTAAAACGAAAGGAAAAAGAATTTGAGGAAACAATGGATCACCTTCAAACAGATATTGATAGTTTAGAAATTGAGAGAGGCCAGTTAAAGGAAAAATTAAAATCTGTTGGAAAGAAGACGATGATGTCTGTATCTGGAGCAGACAATATGTCTGGAAGCGTTACAACAGCATCTGGAATGCAATCAATGGACAATAAATTCTTAATGCAAGAGATAACTGCTCTTAAAGAAGCATTAAATAGTGAGAATCAACAAAAGAAGAAATTAATGTCTGATGTATTACGCCAGAAGTTAGAAAGTTTGGATCCAATAACTCCTCCATTAAGACAGGGATCAGTTAATGCAAAAATACAGGAATTGAAACAAAAAACTAATGATCTTACTAAAGTAACTCACAAAATAATTATTATATAAATGAAAAATTCAAAGAATATTCTTTTGTATTTATTTAATTTTTAATCAACATTTTTCTCTTGTTTTTCAGGATATTAAACAAGTCATGACATTCCCTATTGTTCCTGATTTAAGACGTAATAAGGCACGTGATTTGGAAGGCCCAACATTAGAAAAAGCAATGCCAGTTTATCAACTGTTACAACGGCAAATAGTCATGAAAGAATTAAAAGAACGAACTGATCAATTAATCGTAAGTCATTCATTAGTAGAAAAGTATACATTATTATAGTTATATGTAAATAAAAATTAAAAATTTTATGTTTTCTTTTAGAACGAAGTTTTTGAAGAAGTTATACAAAGAACAGTAGGTGGAATGGCTGAAGCTAATTTCGCAATATTCCCAAATCGTGAAATGGCTGCAGCGATGCATGAAAATCAATTGCTTGCTGCCGAAATCGCAATTCCTCACGAAGGTCAAGAACAAGTTTTTACTGTTAACGTAGGAACGCAGGAACTTAGGAAAATTCATACTTTGCTGTGCTATTAATTTTCATTTGTTAATTTTTAGTATTACATATTAACGTGGCAGAATATGCTACCACAAAAGCAGTGGTAAGTGCAATGTGTTCGTAAAGTACTAATTTTGTTCTTTTTTTTTTTTTGTCACTTACGCATAAGCTGTGGTAGCCAATTTGTTTTGTTACATTTATATACACAGTTAATATATTTTGTATGTACAAAAACAAAATGAAGAATTTATTTTTTTTATATCCGATGAAAGGAACGGATTAAATCTAGCGATAACATAATTTTGGAGCGTGCGATTTTTATTTATTTTCGAATTGACTACAGCACGATGACCGGTGCATTGTAGCTGGTAGTCTGCAGCACATTTTGTTACCTTATAAACTCAAATATTATTACTATTAACAATTTAAACGATAAAGTTACACGCCTCTGTGGCTTCTGTATATCTTTTAAGAATCGTCAAATATATGACTTAAAAATATTTACATAAATATCCTTTACATATCCCATGTGTCAAGAATATCGCAACACAGTTTGTGGGAGCAAGTATATCGTTCATTTTGAACAACATGTTACTACCATTCTGGATAACGATAATTGTGTATTGCCATCAAAATTGACACTTAATGAAATAGAGACTATAATACAATGTTCCACTTTTTATTTATAGCGATAAAAGGAGCAATAAACTGTTGATGATTTTCATTATTTATGAAATAACGTATGTCTTAATTACTGTCATAATTTTATTATACATACACACACGTATGTATGTACATATATAAAGCATTATCTGTATACAGAATGTCTTGTGAGGTATTCAACCAACTTTTCTTATGTATTTATTAAGTCATTAAGAATAAAGAAAGATATACATTATAGGTCTCCGTTTCGTAATTTTCATAAACATTTAATTTTGCTTTAGGTATAATGGTTCAATTGTTTATTTTCAGTGTATAAAATGTACATTATACTGATGTCAAGTTCATATACAAATTTTACTATGGCAAGTTATTATTATTATAATATTAAAAACATATAAGAACGACTTTTTTCAGTAAGTGAAATATAAAAAATATAAGAAATATTATTATAATAAAAATATTTGTAAAATTAATTAATCTATTATATCATTATTTTATTAGAACACTATTATAATATAGAAACAATTGTAATATTTATTGAAAACAGTGATTAGTACATAGATAAATTAAAGATCATCTATCTAAAAAATATTTAAGATAAAAAAAATGCAATTGAATTATTACTTCACTATTCACCTAACATTATGTTGTTTTTAATATAATTGGAGAACGAAATTAAATAGACCTATAGAGTATATGACATCTTTTTTATTCAGAACGATTTGCTCAACACGTGGGAAAAATCTGTTGAATACCTGGCGAGACATCCTATATATACACACATACATACCAGATAGTAATAAGTGCTTATTAATTATTCATTAACTTACTAGATCATTCATTCTCACTGCATAGTAGTACACACTTTTACTCATTAATTTTGTTTCTCAGTTTTTTAATTTTCAATAATAGCAATATTAATAATAAAAATAATAATATTAATGATAATAATAAACCATACGTTCACTGAAAGATATTTAGCGATTATATCTCTTTTCTTAATTACTGTCTAAAAACTTCAAATAAAGTTTCTTTCCAAAATATATAATGGTACACAAGATCCAGTTGTATTATCCCTTGTATCTTGGTTCGTACTAAGGTTGACCGGACGTTTTTTTTTTGTTTTTTTTTTATTTTTTTAAGAATATTTTTATAGTAAGTTGACATGAGTTAACACTATTGATTATACATCATTTTGGAAGTAGTGCTTGGAACATAGACGTGAATATTGGCGCAACTAGAATGGTTGATGTAAAAGAAAATTTTCAATGACAGAAACGAGATTTTTTGAAACTTCTACCGTGTGAAACGTGACTTCATATACGACATTTCGTTATGCATACCAACAACCAACTAACCGATTGAAGTCACGTAATATAAACTTAATATCGAAGCAATAGCACGGGAAATACCACTGCACAGTCTCTGCCATTAAAACTATACGGAAGAAGTCCTTTGGCTGGATCTGGTTACAGAGTTGCCTTCCATGCATCAAGTATTTTATGTACTAATTTTTATATATTTTTTTTAATTTAAATGTAAAGCAAACCTGTAATCCATCTCCAATACAGAAAAGTCTGTTTAATATTCATTTCATTTACCATGATCGACTAAATATACTCACAGAAAGAAAGAGAGTAAAGAGTGAAGTTTGTTAGGTCAGACTCGCTATTAATTTGTTCGTTTCTTGATCGATACAACGTATCTAAAAATTAAATTGCTGCTTTAANAAAAAAAAAAAAAAAATTACTAGAATAAATAATATCAAAGAAAAATCTTTGATACTACTGACATGATAATTTATGTAAGAAAAATATTAACATTTCTCTCAAAGTTACATTCGTCATATTTATACTGTATTGTACTGAGAATAAAACAAAAATCAGGAAGCAACAAACTGTATTTATCTCTCAGTACACTTATATATTTTCTTCATACTCTCACATAATCATTCACTCATCCTTACATTCTTTTCTCTATTTGTAGAATAGATATAAAATTTTATACGACGTACTCAATTAATTACCCCGAATGTTCAAGAATAGTCAAAACGTTCTCTCTTTCTTTCTATGAAAATTGTTTGTCGGAGTTTCGATTAAATCACACATTACACCGTTACGTGTAATCTTTTACAAAGGTCTTCGGGGCATCAAAACCTTTATTTCAATTATTATCAACGGTGAATTAAATAGGTAATAACAAAATAAGAACAAGCCACCTCTGGCTGATCTCACTTGGATTTTAAGCCCAAAGAGGTGGATCAACCAAAACTCTAAGCACTGAGAATACACTGAAGTTTTCACTAATCAGCGAATTCACAAACGTGTATCCGTGGCATTGTCCTTTACTCGTGTACGATACGCTTGTAATCGTAAATCTCCTCCTTAATGTAAACTTAGAGGATTGATTGATTTGACTCTTTGCATGGCATTCGTACAAAGTTGAGTACCTGATCTTGGACACTTTAGTGACTGCAAATAGGATTGATGCAATGACAAGTAATTATAGTTTTATCCTTTCTGAAACAAACAGTAAAAATTACACATTATATAAATGAAGAATAATATATTAGATGACATGACAACTAATACTAACGAAACTGAATATTAATATCAAATTTTAAAAGATAAATAATATATTATCAAGCTGTTATTTTATGCACATATAAATATCGAAGATAATGTAATTGGAAATATAAGATAGTACACCTGGTTGAGCGTTGGTCTGAGCGGGTGGCTGAGCTTGGGCTTGTCCCTGTCCCTGAGTATTTGATGTAGGTTGACTTGGACCACCTGCAGATCCTCCAACAACACAACTTTTTTGTTTCAACATAGTCCAATCAAAAGTATAATCATATTGATGATTCAATGTACGGAAAAGTATACGGAACAGTTGACGAAGATACATATAATCTGGGCTTTCTTCGAAACGTAAACCTCGTGTATAATTTAAATACATCGCGAATTCAGCAGGAAATCCCTAAATGAGAAGTTTAAAAAAATATAAATATATAATAAAAATATATAATCAATAAAAATATAAATTTCAATATAGAATCTATTTTAATTTTAATTCGAAGATACGAATTCACAAATATATTAGGCTTACCTTACATAAAACTTCCACAGGCGTGGACATTTTCTTTTCACTTATTTTTTCATATTTCTGCTTTTTGGTAGCAGCTTTAAGTCCTTGCCAAGGCAAAGATCCGCGATTGAAATACATAAGCACATAACCGAGTGATTCCATATCATCACGACGGCTCTGTTCTATTCCAAGATGTGCATTAATTGACGCATACCTTGCTGTACCTGTTAAATTTTTGTCTTCTCGATACATTATATGCAGTCTTGTACGACTATCTCTATACTTTTTAGCTAATCCAAAATCAATAAGAAAGAGCTAAAAATTTCAAAATAATTAATATTAGATTTTAATGAACATTAATGTACAAATTTTGTGAAAAGTAATATTAAAATCATACTTTGTTACAATGACGGCCAATACCCATTAAAAAATTGTCTGGTTTGATGTCTCTATGAATAAAATGTTTGCAATGAACATATTCAATCCTACCAATCATTTGGTCTGCCAACATTAAGACTGTTTTTATTGTGAATCTTCTGGTACAAAAAGTGAAAAGATCTTCAAGAGATGGACCAAGAAGGTCCATGACAAGTACATTATACTCTCGTTCTTGTCCATACCTATATTTAATAAAAAACTATTTATGAAATTGTATTTTCATTCAAAAATTAAACTTAATTGTCGTTTTTATAAATTAACTACATGTTAGATAACAATGTATATAACATTGCAGCATATAACATTAACCCTTTGCGGACGATCGACGCATGTATGTGTTTGGAGAAAACAAGCGATAGAACAAAAAAACGAAAATATATGAAACAAGTGATAGAACCTAAGACACATATATACGGTGGACAAATGATAGTCGGTTATGAAGAAGCTTGAGTTATTGGTTTAGTCAGTGTACTAGTCAGAAAGATTATTATATGAAAATTTTTGTAATTCTCACAAAAAATTTAATATAAGTGAAGAAGATAGCAATAAAGTAAATATTGTGTCTGATGGAGAAGAAATTTATAATAAAAGTAATGAAAACCTTAACAGAAGATGAACTTGATATTATAAATAACAATATCAAGGTGATCAACTTGAATAATAAATAAAATAAAAAGAGTTGAATGATATATTTTGAAGATTCAGAGTATGAGAATATTGATGACTTTGTGGACATTTACAAATTTTTTATGGTCAAATAATAATCTGAAACTTGTATTACATCATCTTGATAAAAGAAATCCAAGAATAAAAGCAAATATAAATTTCTCATTATACTTTTCAGAATTAATTTCACACATATACACATGTTTCAAATTTGAATTTAAATTCACTTAGGAATTTAAAAATGTGATATAGTGTGCAAACACGTAAGTATGAACTGTGATTTCAAACACTATATATCGCTATAGCAATTTGACTTGCACTTTAAAAAGTGATATATAAGTGATTTCAAATGACTCTACAAAGCGCTAGGCTTGGAATCATTCCATCCACAAAGAGTTAAGTATTTCTTACAATTAAGAAAAGCTATTAAAGATAATAGTTACCAACGTATATGAGGTATTCCTATACCACCATGCAAAATTTTATATAACTTTGACTCATACAGGAGTTGTGGATGTCGTGCACGTACGCTTTCCAATTTAACAGCAACCTCCTAAAATGACATATCACACATGTAATACAACTTATGATTAAGCTAAATTGAAATATTTGTACATAATACTATAGATTTACAAGTTTTATATACTCTTTTATATACTCCTAAACTATTAAAGTTTAATTTTGTTTTTCTTATGTCATATGTTATCAATTTAATTCATAATATTTGTATAAGTACTATATAGTATATGATTATTTTCATTTAATATTCTTTAAATAAAATACACTCTATCTATATTTAATATAAAAATAGTTGTTATATATATCATATATATGTAATATGTCTTATATTAATAATAAAATGTTTCATTTTAGCAATTCATTTTACAACATTCTACTTTACAAATAAGATATAATCAGATGACATAAGTTTTATAAATAAAATTATTATACAATATTCATAAGTAAAAGATATGATAAAAACTCTTTATGTAAAAGAAGAATAACTTGTGGTGCAATTTATTTAAAACACTTTCATACAAATGCAAAGAAATAGAGAATGATTTGAGCGACAGAAGAATTTTGACTGTATAAAAATGATGCTTAAATAACTACTTACTATATTGTAATAGTTATTTTATAACAAATATTACAGACATATGTATTCTAATAACATATTGCCTTATGATCTACACATGTAAACAATATGTATATTAACTGTTCTTTTTTACATATAGAGGTTAATCACATTGGGAAAAAGTTGGGCAAACATTTGCAGTTAAACAAATGTACCAATGAAATTTTTAAAAATAGCCTAACTTGGTATGGTTGACCAAGTAACTGTAACTCCGTCGAGATGGAAAATTCACAAGTTGCAAATTCCTCCAAGAGAAAACAATGGATATTTCGCGTAACCAATAACAATATCATTAAAAAAAAAAAACATATTTCGTAAGAAGCTTAATAACGACATCGTAAGGGAAATTTTAGTTACAATATTGCGACTGGGTGAATAACTTGTTACGTTGTTAAGGGGATGAAAGGATAAAAAGAAACGAACTGAGGAAAGGAGGAAGATACGTGCTGGCAGGTCGGTCTCACGTGAAACGGTACTCCTTACCTCACCATTAGAGATGTTGATACCGAGGTAAATGTCGCCAAAGGATCCCGAGCCAATCTTTCTCAACAGCCTGTATTTGCCACCCACGATAAATTCATTCTTTGCCACTGACATCGCCAACTGCATCGACATATTGCTCTTGCCTTCCCTATTTCTGTCCTTCCTCCGCTAGAACCGACGGCGGACTCTGCGACTGGTTCACGTCGGAATCAAACCTGATTTAAAGTACTAAGCGTACCCGATAGGACTTATACGCCATTTACTGGCAAACTGAACGATGCTGACTCTTTCCAAAGCCGTAACAATCTTGAGATTTTCTTCGATGAGATCCGTTTGGGAAACAGTAGCCAAAAGTCACTCTCTAGTGGCACAACAAAACCCCACTAATACGCCGACATTTTCCCTTTCGCTAGAAGCACGAGAGCAACTGACGTTGCGGAAACGATGCGTCACGGCGGGCGGCGTTCAAGTCAGAGTCCTTATCAACAAATCGTTGCCAATTAATCACACTATCTTTTCGATCAAACCATCTGGGAACTTTTTATATTAATTACGAGAAAAATTTCGTGTTGACTTAGCTGCGAGTTTATTACCGTCTTGAAATTTAATTACGCGAAATGACTCGCTTGAATTCGCGGTACTAGATTCTCCTCAGGGCCGTACCAATTACGCTGCGATTCCTCGAACAAGCACCGTGTCTTTCACAGTGACGTCTATATCAGTGCGTTGTTAAAATTGGAATTTTTTTCACTGTGAGTCGCGCATTTTGTTTTTTCCCTTCACAGCTATTTAGCGTTTAACAAGAAAAATTTTCTCGTCGAATGTGAGAGACTTCAATGAAAACAAAAAAATAATAAGCAAGAATATTTTACGTTTTCATATTTCACCTTTACGTTTTTTCCTTTTGTCTGTTTTATATTTCAAAATTTTATATGAGAAATAACACGAGTTAAATCGAATAATTTTAAAGGATTTGAACTATTTCTAGTTAATATTGTTATACTCTTGTAGTACTTATTGCTAATTTTAAGAGCATGAAATTACGTTCTCTCAAGTAATTCCTTTGTGAAACAGCCGATGTTGATTTAAGAATTTGAACTTGGTAAAGGATGCATGCATAAACGATATGTATATACAATTTTTGTTATATATACATGTAATATATTTCAGAGCGATATAGGTCAAAAGTACCATTACTGTTTTAAGGATATGCATTTGTATATAGCTACATTACTGATCATACCGGAACCTTGTGCTACTTATTAGAAATTAATACGAGATAAATTTTGCACTTTTTATTTATCGTTTATTTCACCTTGAAAATGTATTTGATTGAAAAGTATTTTCTCGTTTACGATTTTAATAGCATTTAGCATAAAATATGAATTTTATAAAGCACTTAGCGCCATCTAAGCTGCACGTGATGAAACGAATGTGTCGAACCTTTTTGCATTTATATTGTTGAAATTGATAATAAATTAAATATTGAATGACCGATGGCAATTCCTTCGCAGAACGCGATACGGTTACCGTTGTTAATGTCTATGAGAAACGTCTTTGTTGGTACGAACAATTGCAACAAGAGATACATTATGACAACTTGCACAAAGCTTGAAAAAGCTTTGGAAAATCTTGAAAAAAATCCTTTCTTCGAGAAGTATGCTAAGAAAATAGCAAAATTCCAACAGACCAATCCAGAAGAGTTCTTACAGCGGGTTGAAAAGGAAGAAGAGAAAATTCAAAGAAGGAGAGGTACCATAACCTATTTAGTATTGCATATTTAGTATTGCATTTTTATTATTGATATATTGTCTTTTCAATTATATACTTGTTTTTTTATTATTTAAATGTAATAAATATAGAAATATAGAAAATAATGGTGTAAGCATGTTATTTTAAATTGTCAAACCAAATTGCTTTTACTTCTAATAGCTAGTCATAATTAAGCTATGTTATTTTGATTTTTTGACATACATATTATTAAATTGAAGAAAAACAGGAAGAAGAGTATAAATATTATGAAAGCCAAGCAAAACCATACTTGAAACAAAACAAACAACCTGAGCAAGCACAATTAAATACCATTATGAAACTCGATATGATTCAAGATAAAACAAAGGATGAAATCATAAGCATTTGGAAAGATTATCATAAAGATAAAGATTATATATGTGGAATATTAATGCCAGAGCAATTTAATAAAATGTTTGAACGTGGAAAACAGTATTCAACGTTTTTGTTGCCGTTACCTAGAAAAGAAGGATATGAGTTTATTGTTAGTCAATTTTGTGGATTAGAGATCCATATGACACCGCTATTATGGTATCAAACACATAAAGAAAATGCGCCAGAATGTTTAACTCTTGTTCATTATACTGAATTTAAAGATGAAAAAGGAATTGTTCTTATGCGGGGTGAATTTGATAAAAAATGTATTAATGTGCAGGAAGCACAATGTTTAGTAAATGAATTACAATTATATTATTGTACAGACAGTGTCAAGAGATTAGAACTATTGAAAACCTTTACTAATAAGCCTGATGAATTTAAACATATGAATCTTATAGCACAGTTAGAATCAATACAATTAGAATTGTAATAATTGAATAATGAATATAAAATGGATTGTAATTATATTTTATTTGATACTGCAGATATACTGAATTTGTATATAGTAGTCTGAAAATAAAATGATAAAGTAAAATATTTACATTGAGTTGTTTATTAACTTTAATTGCAACTATAGTTGAATGGCAAATGTTTTTTTATTTTGAATACTTCTGCTGTACAATAATTTCAATTTTAATTACAGTCCATTTGTCAAGATCTTGTCATACTCAGTCTTTATGGACGTTCCCATTCTTAATGACAAGAATACAACCATGGACTTATGCTAAAAAAAGGAATTTTAGTGATCATGTAAATAAAAGCATATATATTACTACACCTATATTTTATGTTAATGCTGGTATGTTACTATAAACAGAAGAATTTGTTTTATAAATGCATAGAAATATACATTATGACAGTTAATATTAAAACATTGATATTTTTTTTTAGGACCACATATTGGACATCTTTATACAGCAATCTTAGCAGATGCCATAGCTAGGTTTAATACTATGCTAGGACATTCTGTGTTTTTATGTACAGGTACAGATGAACATGGCACAAAAGTTCAAAAAGCTGCAAATAATACAAATTTATCCATTTTTCAATATTGTACTCAAGTTTCACATGAGTTTCAAGAAATGTGCGATGTGTTTCATGTTCATTATTCAAAGTTCATTAGAACAACTGAAAAACAACATCAGGAAGCAGTTTCTCATTTTTGGGTTGTTAAATTTATAAAGTTTAAAATCTTATTAATCAATAATTTTGAACAAATGAATATATGAAGTTAAAATTTTACAGAATTGTTTAGAAAAAAACGGATATATTTATCGAGGAAAATATTCTGGCTGGTATAATGTATCAGAAGAAGCATTTGTTCCAGATAAAGACGTAGTAAAGATTGTTGATAGCAATCAAGGATATACGGAATCAGGAGATTTAGTAGAATGGATGGATGAAGAAAGTTATAAATTTCGACTTTCTTCTTTTAAAGATGAATTAAAAAGTTGGCTGAAAAATGGTATATATCCAATTTGATTTAATGAATTTGACTTAACTGAAAGACATGGCAATTTTAATATTTGAAATTATATTTAGAAAATGTAATAGAACCGGCAGTATATCGCAATATATTGATTCAATGGTTAGACGATTTACAAGACTTAAGTATTTCTAGACCTAGTAAACGAGTGTCTTGGGCAATTCCGACTCCTTCTGATAAATCTCATACAGTATATGTATGGTTGGATGCATTAGTTAATTATTTAACTTCAGTAGGATATCCAGATGATTCATTTAAAAAATTTTGGCCACCAACTGTACAAGTAAATGTCTTTATCTCATTCATAAAATAAGTTTCTCATAAATTTCTAAATAAAAATCAAAAAATATTTTCAAATTAGGTTATAGGAAAAGATATACTGAAGTTTCATGGTATATATTGGCCAGCATTTTTAATGGCTGCTGGTCTGGAACTGCCAAGGAAACTTGTATGTCATGGACATTGGGCTGTTAAAGATAAAAAGATGTCAAAATCCAAAGGAAATGTAACATCACCTTTTAACGTGATGAGAACTTATACACAAGATGGTCTGAGGTATTTTCTTTTACGACAAGCTGTACTGGACACAGATGCAAGTAAGACAAAGAATACATAATATATTTCGAGTATTGTTCTTTTTTTATTACCTAATACTTTATTTCCTTTTTGTAGATTATAACGAATTGAAAATTCAAAATATATTAAATTCTGAACTTGCCAACGTAATAGGTAATTTAATTAATCGCTGTTTTGGTGGAAATATTAATCCAGACAGAATAATATATAACTTTGCTGAATATAAAAATATTTTAAAATCTGAGATAGCCCTTAAGAATATAAAAGCTTTGGAAGAATTAGGTGACAATGCTAAGATGTGCTATGAGAAATATAATTTCTATCATGCAGTAGATATTGTGTTGAATATGTTACGCACGTCTAATCAAATGTTTCAACATTATGAACCGTGGAATTTATGCAAATCAAAAGATCTTGATTCTGTAAAGCAACTTGAAGCTGTGGTATCTTTAGCTTTGGAAAGTTTACGAATAGCCGGTTTAGTATTGTATCCTATTATACCAAATTCGGCTTCTAAACTTCTTGATTTTCTTCAAGTTCCAGAAGGAAATCGTACCTGGGAAGATACAAAACCGATTCATTTAACAAATGCTTCGAATGAAACAAAACACGCTTTGTCGGAGAATATATTATTTTTTAGAAGAATAAAAAGTTATTAATATTAAATAGGTTTAGGATGATAAGGATGTAATAAAATATTGCAAATTTGATATTCGCGTGGAAGTCTTACGTTAATATATTTACAGAGAACGGTCATTCAAATATATCATTAGTATACATCGACTTCGTGCACATATCATTCCGACAGAGAAAACACAGGATCTCTTTGATTTTTTTCTTTTTTTTTTTTTTATCTAATTACGGTATCCTAAGTGTAATTTTTCATTTGCCGGAATGTAGTACACATTGTGAATCGCTGATATAGATGGAAGAGACTCAATGAGCGTCGGTTGCATTTCGCAAGGATTTTTCTCGCTTAGATAAGTGACGCAGATTTGAGTTAGATTCGACGGGTTGCGCAACAGTTTTGGCGACACGTTAGCACCTAAACGAAATATCGCTTACAATGCAAAAATACGTGGATCGCGTGTTGGTGTCCCGTCAAATAGAAAAATAAATAAATGACTATTTACAAGATGGAAAATGAATCTGTGCGGATTCCACCGCGATCCTAGTACTAATATAAGCTACGATTCGATAGACGTTACTATTAGTACTTCATGTAACATCCAGCTTTACATCGTAGATGCACTATTAATATGATTTTATAATTACAATTGCTTTATGTTATCTAAACACTAGTTTCAAATTTTTCTACGCATGAATTTTAATTCTCATCTCGTTCTTTTCTTTTTCTTGCCCTTTTTCTCTTACTTTTGAAATTGAATATCCTCCTGTTCGATTTTTTTTTTTTTTTAAATAATTCGTGTTCATTCCTTTTATTGTAAGAGCAGATTATGTCTCACGGATATGTTTTGAACTACCTTTTGGTGATTGTCTTTACGTAAATATTCCTTCTTAATCGTCCATTTATATATCGATAAGTTCTCTTCCCCTTTCACTGTTCGTGAATAAAAAAATATTCCAGCAAGAAAATTTATATGCAATTTTTGTCATTCGGGGTGAGAGGGGAAAGAAAAGAAAGGGAAACGTAGTACTGTTAACAGTGATGACTGTTGCTCACTGCGATAAAACCTATATTATTTTGAAATATATTTTACATGTAAAATTACGGTGGTTCAACTCGGGTCGCTTATTGGACGATACGAAAAATATATCGAATACTTGTCTCGAGGAGAAGTTCGATAATGAATTCGATATCTCGAAAAGTATTTGGAGATTTTTGTAACGGTTTCCTGAACGATGGAACGGCGAGTTAACGGTTCTAAGTGTTTGTGAATGTTCGTAAATTTTGTTCTAAATGTTCGTAAATTTTGTTCTAAATGTTCGTAAATTTTGTTCCATTCGTATGACCGTGTATGGGAACCTGAAAAATTATACATGGATATGTTTGTGTAACGCTCTTCGATTCAATCGAAACAATTCGTACCAAGAACGTAGAATACCACGCGCAAGACTGACGACAGGAAGAACGTATCATTTCTGTCATGGTTTCATTTACGTGTGTTACGTGTTAGTAAAATCACTCGTACAGGATCAATGACCGCGATGGAAAATCGCGAATTGCAGTTAAACCGGCGAAATGTCCGAGAAGGTGAAATGCGCACCTTTGACGCGCAGAAGCGCGATTTTCGTTCGATAGGAAGATCGATAAATCTGAGGGGGGAGATTCGAGTTTGATTATATCGCACTAACGATAGTATCGCGATGCCTCTGCGCCATTATTCCGACTTGACAACTGTCCGCGCTTGATCTTGGGCTAATGTTACATTCGACCATAGACCCGTTCCGTTTCTGTACAACCACGGATCGAAATTCTCCGCATTCGCTAGTCGACGGTTGGTTCCCTCGGGCTCTCGCACCTTTTGTGAGAATTCTCTTGAACGCCTCTCGGAATTCTGTGTTGAAGATGCTGTAGATGATCGGATTGAAGGCCGAGTTGCTGTAGCCGAGCCAAGTGAGTACCTGTTGCATAACAAATTTCATATTTATTCTTTTCTTATTTATTTTTCTTTTTACCACCTCTTTTCATTTTCATGATCATAACATCAATCATAATTCGAGCCTTGACAATGCATTCGAATCGAATGGTTGAGTGCTTGTTCACCCCTTCCCCCTGCCACTTCCCCCTCCCCCCTCCATCTTCCCCTTTCGACTAAATTCGTGTTTATTCGTAATGCGCGCCTTTGCCATTCGTTTGGTTTAAATCAGAGGTTCTCAAACTAGTTTGGCCTGTTACGCCCTTTTCAGATAAAAAAAAATTAGCACCCCTTTGAAAATCGGCTTCCTTTTTTAAGTGAACAAACAAAAATGTAGTGACAAATTCGCGTTATTTTATGTATCTATATTTGTACCTACGTCCTTCAACGTAGCAAGGGAAGATGTTGCAAATAAGACACGTTGAAGCTTAAACTTATAAGATTATCTGATCGGTTACAATTTGCATTTTCTGTGTTTATTTAAAAAAATAAAGCATCCAATTGCATTGATTAGATGAAACATGCACGAACGACTTTTTAAAATTCTTTTATCTCTTCCTCTTTCTTTATTTTCTCACCCCCCTGCCCGTTGCACTTGAAATTACTTATCATCCTTTTGAATCAGTATAACGCCTATCAGGGGGAGCTGTCGCTTGGAAAGCACTGGTCTAGATTGGCGCCATTATAATTCGAAAATCTTTATAAAATCATAATTTCGTTCATTCTCTCTTTGTCCCATTCTAAGCACTTCTACAATTCTTTGAGAAATGCATCTACGAATTTATTTTATCTCGAATTGTTACCACCAATTGTTCAAAAAGTTAGAATTTAATGACCATTGTACATTATTCTTCATCATTCCAATGTGAATCGGGTCGAATTCGACAATGTAAATGGTTGAAAAGATAATTATTACAAATGTAATGTTGCGTTAACGCAATTTTGATTTTTAGTAGATTAATGAGAAATCGCAAAGGAAAGCAGTATTCCTTTTTCTTTTTTTTTGTGTGTGTGTGGAAATATAAAAATTTATTCGAATACTTGGTTTCCTTTGGAAATGGTATAAGAATCGACTGAAAAGTAATAATCTTTCGTCTGTATCTCGAGAACGAAAGCAGTTATCGAAATGAATAAAGGGGAAAATGAAAGTACAATTCATTAGCACAATTTATATTTGTTTTTCCGCGTAATGTCCGTTAATCCCCGATAAACTTTTGCCAACGCGTGACGAGTTTTTTCGTTCTGTCAGCAAAGAATTTTGGCTTTTTACTTTTGACAGAGGAAGCCTTGAGTGTCCTTTTTCAATTCAAGAAAGCCAAATTCGGGTCTCAAATCGTAACACATTGCTTAAATCTCGTTGATATCGTAAATTCGTTGATATTGAATCTTTAAATACTGTTCTTGGAAAATTTCTAATTTAGTGATTTTTTTCTCTGTGTTGTTTTTAATAAAGCGCAAATAAAAAGAAATGCTCATGTTACTCAGTATAGAAGATTGAAAGAACAAAACGAAGAAGAGTGTGTAGCGAGATAGCCAAAATCGGAAATTAGCTAAACTAGAAATTTACCCTGACTGTGTCGAGCAAAACGATATGGACACTTGGCATGTTTGTAACAAAAAAGACATAGCTATAAAGCGAGTGTTCACGCAGAACTGTATTTTATTTCGTTCGGAGGCACAGACGAAAGTTCATTCTTCGTCCCAGCCGATCCTCGTATCTTGTAAGAAAAGTAAAGAGAAATGGTCATACTTGGAACGCTCGGACTGATATGCAGGTCTTGCAATATGAAGCGACGATATTTACGCAGAAAAAGGGTACCCAGCATATTAAGAAAACGCCCATAATTACACCCACTGTTATAGCGGCTTTGTGATCGGACACGTGATAAGGGCTTGTCGGCTTCGTTTTTGTTTGTGGCTTTGGTGGTTTGTTGCGTGTGCTTTTCGCACGAAAACTCTTGGCCATTGAGGTGTCCGGCAGCTTCGTTACTGCGCGGATGCTTTTTACGTGTTTCTGCGCGTAGCAATAGAGCCTGGAAACATCAAATGACAATCATGAGTGAGAAAACTCTTTGAAGAGTATATTATTGATAACTAAAGGATTTCGAGCGTTGTTTCCTTAATCTGTCTTAAAAAATATAACGCGACGTTAGTCTACATTTGAAGATGTACACGAGAACAACACGAAAAGTCAAATTTCCTGTTCTTTACAGCTGTTTGCCTTTTCACTTGTTTCTGAATTTCAACGCGCGTTCCTTCGTATTCTTCGAAATTTTAAAAATGTTACTCGCCGATAGCGTAACATCAGCCAATAACGCAACATAAATTTGTCCTGCTGTTGTTTAGAAAATTCCCACTTTGATGCTACAACCATTTTTCTAAATACCAATGTATGATTGATTTTAAAATATTCAACGTTATTATATCTCTTCGTATATCTATCTCTTTAATTTGGCTTGTCAATTTGTCAGTTATTTAAAAAAAAAAAAAAACTTACATCTTTGAGGTCTAACAGTTTTTATTCGTAGAGAAAATCAAGAGAAACTGTACTTATCATGTCTTTCTCCTTCGATCTTCATTATTCTCTCAGTATTCCTTAAAATTATTTCAAGCTTACCTGCAATAAATCCCCAGCATTACGATGCAGGGCACGTAAAAAGATATAGAAGAGGAGACTATCGCGTAGGTGAGTGTGAGGTCTAAGGCGCACATAGGATGTTCCTAAAAGATAAAACGAAAAACGAAGAGTAGACGCGTCTGTTTGAACGAAGGATCATTTCTATTCGTGTATCACGCCGGACAGATCAAATTTTGAACGAGCAAAGAGCGAATTGTTAGAACGTCCCTTCTGCTTCAATATCCATTGAAAATTGGCTTTCTGCTCGATTTCGATTAGCTATATTATGTAGGTCACTGCATAAATTCTTTTTGCCTCTTCGTTCATGCAAGTAAGCTATCAATGTTAGAATAAATATAATATTGCTATAAGTAAATAATAGTACTATATATAATAAATCGATAATAAACGCTTCTAGAACGTACAGAAGATAGAAATAAGATATTTTTATTAGTTTCCCAATAATCGAGTATTCAGAAAGGTTTTCTCCTCTGACAAAAATTTGGCGTCGATAGATTTTCATTTTCTCTCAAGTATAGGCAAAACAATCTAGAAAAGATTGGAAACAAAAAGTCGAATAGTTTAAGATGGTCAGAAATGCAGCAGGTCTTTTTTATCAATAGGAAGAGATTGTTATAAAAGAGACATTTGTTGTTACACGGTGTACAACAAGAAAAAAAAATTATAATGTTCCCAAGATTAAAATTAAAATTGAGAAATTAGCATGTTCAGTGGATAGTGTGCGGCACCATCGTTGCACAATCATTGCATCGATCTTTTTCTACAATTTTTCAATTAAATTACATCTTGCGAAAAAAAACACAGAATATACAAGTCCGGAAAGCTTTTAAGCATCAGCGTATTTTATGTTTTACTAGCCTCCTTGCCGTGTCGTATTATTATAGATGGACGTTTGTCGAAGTCGAATTTATAAAAGATATACTCTGGTAGGCGGGAAACATCTGCGTAGTGATATTTATCGTACATACTTCTTCACCATCGTCGTAAATTAGGGGCTCGTCCGCTCGGTGAAGGCCTAGGCTGATCGGCACGAAGGATATGAGTCCTGCGAGCAACCATACGATAGCGATTCCAGCAACCGCGACTCTCCTTGTCACCCAACGGCCGTATCTGACCGCGAAAAAAAAAAAGAGAGCATTTGCTCGAATGAGTTATAAGACGAACGGAAATATTAGGAATTGAAATATTTACCTGAGCGGGTCCTTTATGTGAATGTAACGATCGAGAGAGATTGCGCAAAGATTCAGAATAGAGGCAGTGCTGCACATAACGTCAAAAGCGATCCAGGTGTCGCAGAATCGCGGTCCAAACACCCAATAGCCAAGAAGATCGTTCACCCCGGCGAATGTCATAACCAGACAACCGACGAACAGGTCGGCTATAGCGAGGGAGGCCAGGAATAAATTTCCTATCCTCCGTAAACCGCGGTCCGTGTAAATTGCCACGCAGACTAAAATGTTGCCCGCGACGGATAAAAATATCAAGATCAGGAAGAGAAGTCCTGAAAGAATCGGTCGAACAGACTGGGCTAGTGGAGAATCGATTGTGTTTGCTCAAAAAAGAAAAGAAAAAAAATAGTAAATCGCTCATCCCTCGAAGAGCTGAGTTGAGAATTCATCGGATGTATGATGATGTATGATGATGTTGGACAATATATTATATATATATATATATCTAACTGTAATCCGGTGGGGAATGAGAAAGAAAAGTTAAAATGGTGTATCTTAAACCGTAAGATAAATGTATCGCGTGGACGGGAAGGAATGATGCGTTGTGTCAGAAGACGTTGTGCAAAGGTGTAAGCAAATTGTGACTGACGTGAGAGAAAGTATGAGAGACAAGGCGAGGAGGCAAGAGGAAGAGAAACGAATCATGAAAGAGAGATGGAACGTAGAATGAAACAGAGGATGGGAACAGAGGGATACATATAGCGAGATTAGATCAAAGTTTTCGAGTGAAGGGCCTCCCAGAGGGTTGTCTTCGAGGGGCGAGTCGCGATCGATCAAATGGGAAGTTTAGCGAACCAACTAGAAGCACCGACAACAGCGAGAAAGTGTCTTCAGGCAGATCTTCTTCCCCGTCTGTCAGGTTGTTCTGTGAACAGACAAGGAGATTTCCTATGTACGTTAGATCTTCCGGTACGTTATAATTTGCAAGAGTCTACAAAATTGTCTCTTCAATCTTAACGTATGTGTGTATGTACATACATAAGCAGAGCAGCCTTACGATTTAACAGTGTCAAACCTGTGTCACGAGTAAATAGATCATTCAACGCTTTATTAGAAAAACTATATAATATTTGACAGTACATTGACCTTCAATTTCACATTGTTCAATTTTTAACTTAAAAAGAATGTGTTAATATATATGGTACAAAGAGTTTGTCGAGTCTCATCGAGACAAAGTGAAATTAAAATAAGTTTCACAGGGTAACAAATTGGGTTAGGTTGTCACACAGTGATCTCAACTGTGTTACTTTTCTATTTTGTATTTTTAGTCTTTTGATAAAGCTTTAAATGACCTACATTGTGTAAAAATAAAAGATTCTACAAATCCTACGTACATTTTAGAGTGTATTTAAATTATAATTATAATACTTATAACATTTAATTAAATACAATATAATAAATATTAATAATTATCAAATAGTATAATTATAAATTGTAATATTTAAAATATTACACGTATATTTAAGATTATCAATATATTAACTTGCGTCTCCTTTTTTGTACGAAATATCAATACATTTTCGATCAGATCGGCAATTATTATCAAATAGTATAATTATAAATTATAATATTTAAAATATTACACGTATATTTAAGATTGTCAATATATTAACTTGCGTCTCCTTTTTTGTACGAAATATCAATACATTTTCGATCAGATTGGTAATTATTATCAAATAGTATAATTATAAATTATAATATTTAAAATATTACACGTATATTTAAGATTGTCAATATATTAACTTGCGTCTCCTTTTTTGTACGAAATATCAATACATTTTCGATCAGATCGGTCACACAACGTAAAGTCACGGACAATGACAGAACGTGGTCTGTATAATACAGAACGGAATAGTCTGTATAATTAAACAGTATTCTTTTTGACACGATTCCGTTGGACGAGCACATCCATTCTCTATTCCCTTCTTGCTCTTACATCTTCTTCTTCGTGCACGTCGGGATAGAAAGTCTCTCGCCTGTCTGAAAATGTTGCACGGGTTCTCTGACTGAAAATGGCACACCCCGTGGCGCGCACGTACCTACGCGCCGCTACTTCTATTTTCTCCTTATATTTTCCCGATATTTCACGGCAAAGCTGTAGATACACCGGGAATACTTTCGAGAATCGTATTCACGGAAAATCGATACCACAGACGGACCAAGATGACGTTGGGTTTACAGGCTCTTTACTTCTGCTTGAACGCGTTGTCTGTCAAGCCGTTCTATCCCATCTCGAAGACACATAAAAATATCGCGAGATGAAGGGTGTCAGGGTAAAGCCTCTTCTACGTAGGTACACACACACACACACACACACACATACGCGCACACACATCTCTATGAATAGTCGTCTGTCGGCAACGTTTCTAGAAGTTCACTTTCCTCTTATTAACATACGTTAACGAGCAAATCTCAACGATTTCGTTCCTCTCTCGTTTTCTATCTCGTAAATTATTTTCACCGCGCGTGCCTGTTTTACGCGCAAGAGATTCGACGTTGGAATTCAACTTTCCTCGCGCCTCGTGCTTTCTCTTTAAACACTCGACTTCGATTTCAATTTCGATTTCAATCTCGAACGAGCTCAACTGCAACATTGCGATAACTTCTTTAACATTTGACATTGTCTGATTTGACGCCTTTGAGAATAATGTTATAATGCTTCTTGAGAAATCCGATTCTGTAGGTTTTAGTTCTTCTCCAGTTGTTTTCGGGTCGGCGCAATTGTGATAACGTCGAGTGCTTAGTTGTTTAACGTCTCTCACAGAGAAAAGAAATGTGTTGCACTTTCTCGCTTTCGCGAAAGCATTTGAAAGTCCAATTGCTTTGTCGATCAATCAGCAAATCTGTCTTCTTCCTCTTGAGGAACCCTCCCTGAAAAGTATTTGCACCAGAAATATTGACTTCAACTCTCTCGAAAAATAATAATTCCGAAAATATTGACTGCCGCACTCGCTACCTTTCTCATAAATTCTTTTTTAAATCGAAAGACTCGGAACAATGCTCGAAACAAATTTAAATCAAACGTTTCTCCTTTCGACTGTATCGTGTTGAACTATATTTTTCCAATCACCCATAAAAATCAGAGAGCCAATTGAATCGTATCCTTTATCTTTTCACGTAGCCAACGATCTGGAGCGCTAAGGTCATTCGATCTTCCCAATCTTTGACGTTGAGGTCAGATTGACGATAAAGCTTGATATCCTGCTGGTTCTCCCTCGTTTCTTTCTTTTCTTTTCTTTTTTTTTTTTTAAGACGGCTGGTATTTTTTCCCCGACTGTCCTGTTGGAAAAAACGTCTCGCGCTGCTTGCGGGTGCATTGATTTTCTGGACGTAGTGCTAACGCATGCATATGCAAGGGGAAACGTTTCATTCGCGGTCGCGGCAATGCTGCCTCCTGCCTGCATTCTGACTTATTACTTAATTAAAAAAGGAAAAGGTAGAAATAAAATCAGGACCAACAAAAGCGAATCGTTGACGGCGGCCACGCGTTTTATGTGAAATTAAATTGCGTTCGCGGCGTTTGTGATTGTGTTGAGCCGACACTCTCTCTAAGATAACCAGCAAGTTTTCGACTGAAACTGGTTTCGTTTAATCTGGTGTTAATTACATTGCACGACCATTAGAGAGCTTTCTTGGAATTACCTTTTTAATCCGTCTGTTAACTCTTCCTGTTTACCATTTCGTTTCCGTTCTATTCGATTAACTCGTTAATCTCTCTCTTATCGGAGATCTTTACGGTCGCGAAATTAAATCAAGTCAAGACAACTTTGCCCCAGTCGAGGTAGGTTTGGATTAAGTTTGGTAGACCAGGTAATTATTCTTTGATTCTCAGTGATGCAGAGCTCGTTTTAAAAATGTCTCTACATTTGATCGTGGCACGGGCATTTTAATTTTCGAGAAACTCGTCTTTTTTCATTCGCCGATTCGTCGGGAAACGGAGCAAAAACATTTTGCCACGATGTCTCAGCAATTAATTAAATTATACATTAACTATATCATTACATATCAACGAAATCAAGCGTGCAATAACGTGGCAGTGCTTGTTTCAAATTTCG
The DNA here is from genome assembly GCF_011392965.1 of Frieseomelitta varia. Lineage (NCBI taxonomy): Eukaryota > Metazoa > Arthropoda > Insecta > Hymenoptera > Apidae > Frieseomelitta > Frieseomelitta varia. The sequence continues at coordinate 425,500 of NW_025110346.1, forward strand.
TTCATGGAAAGTATTCGGTGCGAAACCAGTGAAACGTTGCGAAAGGACAAGTTATAGGTCGATAGTTTTAAAATTGGTATCGCCGGTCTCGAAATAACAAAAATGCAATATGCGTGCATCAATTTCACATTTCTCTCAGATACGAAAGCTTGGGCGTTGAAGGCTTAACACAGAGATAAAATGACAAGTAAAAAAAAAAAAAAAATAGCAATTCGAGGGACGAGACAAGATCGTCTTCCAAGATCAAAATTCTGTGCTTAGCCTCTTGCCAGCTTTTCTAAAAGAAAGGTGTCCGATCTTGTGAGCGAGGGAGAACGACGGAAATAAAGGGCTCGTAAATATCAATTTTTTTTTGGATAAGTTGTCTTTGCCCGTTCTACGTGATCCTCGCTTTCATCTATTTCTCCGACGCAGAGGATTTACGTCGCTCTGCAGCAAGTTAGAAGAACTGTTCATTCATTTCGAGCCGATATTTTGACGCGTAAACGTCGCGTCCGAGGAACATACTCGGCAGAATTATTATACAAAAATGAAAGAGGGCGCGCAATTGATGATCCCAGATTTAGGATTTATCGTTCCCTCCGTCGTTAGGGATCGACTGCATGAAAAATCACCAACATTCAGCTCGTGTTAGAAAATAATTTCAAAGAGAGATCTCCATGAATGATGAGCGATCGTTTCGCCGATTCTCGAAAGCGAAAGAGAAGATGAGAGTTTTATGCCATCGGTATTTTAATGTTTCGCTGAAACATTACAAACTCGTGTAATTATCGAGTCAAAGTTTCATACATACATACAGCTATTATATATATATATATATATATATATATTATATTATATATTATTTATATTTATATTATATTATATATTATATATATTTATATTATATTATATATTATTTATATTTATATTATATTATATATTATTTATATTTATATTATATTATATATTATATATATTTATATTATATTATATCTATATTAAATATATTATATATATATAATATTCTATATTATCTACATTATATTATATATTATATATATATATATATTTATATTATATTATATCTATATTAAATATATTATATATATAATATTCTATATTATATAATATTATATTATACATTATATATATATATTTTATCGTTCAGAAAAAGCATCTGTATAATAGTTTATAGTAACGATACGTGAATTTGATTAAGCCATTCAAGTTATTATTTGACAAGCTGTTCAAGTGTCAATTATATTCGAGAGTTATTTATTCGAGTGAACCATTGATCAAATACGAGGCTTATTACGTTTCGATGGAAACGAAAGGTTATTTTGAATTAATAAACAGTGTTAATAAATAGAGCAACAATTTTGAAGACTAAGTTACTAGTAATCTTACAATTCAGAACGTTTAAAAAAACAAAATATCACAATTGCAAACACCAGTCTTATTATTACACATTGAAAAAATTAATTAAATCACTTCCTACTGAAGTAAATCCATAATTTCTTTTATTATATGGTGGCGGTCGACGTTTGAAAGAGATAATTTTTAAAACGCAATGAGAAAATCATGTTTGAGCTTGAAATTTAATTTAAAATTAATAAAATTAGTTTCTCCTCACATTTTGATATTTTATTAAAAAAAAAAAAAAAAAAAATAGATGGGAACTTTCGGCTCACCCTGTATTATACTTGCAAACAACGAAAATTCTTGTAACTCGATACATTCATAATTTGAAATTAAAACGTTGTCAGAGATAAGCAAGTATCTCAATACTTTTGAACTATAAAAAAAACGTAAAACAAAAAATGATTCGCCAGGTAATTATACGAGCTACGAGGTTTTCGAGCACTTGTTGGTTCAAAGTTCGACTAGGAATTAATTATTGATAGTTCTTGTTGACATGCTTACTAGGGGAGGAGAAACGATTCGATATCTCGTTAAATCGAGCCGGTTTTTCGCGGATTAAACGGTCGGATCAATTTCTGTCAAATGGAGAATTAAATGAAACACGGTCTCGTTCAGACTTTCTCGATGAATAATTTGAACTTTATCGACTTTATAATTTTCATTTAGTCGGATTGCTCCGATAATTGAGTTAGCCGCGAAAGCAAATCAAATATTTGCTTCGTTTTTCTAGAGTATATCCTTTGAACCGCGTGCCTCAACTTAATTAGAAATATTATTATACGTCGTGCATATTGCCGCGTCGAATTGAATTAAAGTTAAAAACTGTATTGCGTTGTTCGTGCTTTTGCAACGACATACTTCCATCGCTGTTTGTAATCTCGGCGAGAAACCGTTCTTCAGTTGGCGATTAAACTTTCAGCCAGTAATACGTGTGTATTTTGCAATTGTACAGGTTGTACATACCGCGACAGGCATTCTGTTTCACAGAACGTGAGCCAGAGGCTTACGGTGTAACAAATTCGTGATATTGGATATGAAATTGAAATGCCTGTTATTCGATCCATCGATACAAGATACATGGCAGAATCGCTCGGAAAGGGTGTCGACATGTAAACATAGAATTCACGAAGGGTGTTAGTTTTTTAATTAAGGGAATTTAGTATTATATAACTTTATCTAAGATATCTATTTACGTTTCACCTAGTGGTGCAATAGAAACGATAATAGATAATAAATTTGAATAAGAAACTTGGAGAACTCAACGATCTCCGTGTGTTTGCAGCAAGTTAAAGTTGCAAACATCTTTAAATTAAAATCCATCAATGAAAATTCATCTTCGAAATTCAGTCTTTTGTTAGCATTGAAAAACTTTATTAAATTTTAATCGATTTTAATGTTTGAACTCCGTTGTGCAAACATCGGTATGTTTCATATTAAAATTGCATGAACTTGTCTTGGTTGTTCCTGTATTTATACTTTGTTTAATAACACGTCCCCTTTATTACGTTCCAAATTTTGCTGAATTTTAATTCAGCAAAATTCCGCGGAAGAAACTTTGCCATTTTCGCGTATCTCGTGCAGTTTCCGTTCGCAGAAATTTCTATCGTTTTGGGTGAAAATCGTCTGGAAATTCGTTCGAAAATTTTTCCACGTCGCGACGATAATACGCTTCGACGGTTGCGTTAATACGTGAAAAGAAAATGCATTTCGCTCGGCAAACGATGAAATGTCGCGGTATCTTTGAAAATTCAAAACGTTCGAAATTTAAACGGCGGATATTGAATGCCAGCATTCAAGCGGCATTGTGCTTTTCCCGGAAAGTGAACCATACAGAAACAACGACGTAGCGGAAAGCGGCAGTCAAGGGAGCGGATTGAATGTGACGCGATACGGGTGTCGAATCGACGACCGTGCCGCGTGCACCTGTCGTTTTATCTGCAGGAAATTTGGAAATCCATAAAACACTGCTATATTTCGTTCCCTTCGTTACGATCCCGATGGATTTTTCAAATCGCGAGCTGTGACACGCGTGAGTAAAGCCAAGGGCTGAACGTGATTTCGAGGCTCCTTGCGTCGAACTTTTAAAAATGTCTATACTCGAATCGTCTTTTGGCAAATTTTACTATACAGAGTGTCTCCATGGACAGAACAAACGCCAGGCAACAATAAAAATAATTTTACAGTTGGAAACTATATAAAATGAGACCGCTAAAATTTTCTCATGCTATTCTTTTCACACAAAAGTTGTCAAGTACACGCGACTATAATAAGGAGCAAAACACACGTGCGACATTTTAACAAAAATAATTTTTTATTCAATAATACAGAAATATTTATTAATTATAATATTTATATATAATAATATTATAATATTTATAATAATAATATTATAATTATTAGTAAAATAATGAAATAAATTTAACAAAAATAATTTTTTATTCAATAATACAAAAATATTTATTAATTATAATATTTATATATAATATTATAATATTTAGAATAATAATATTATAATTTTTAGTAAAATAATAAAATAAATTTAACAAAAATAATTTTTTATTTAATAATACAAAAATATTTATTAATTATAATATTTATATATAATAATATTATAATATTTATAATAATAATATTATAATTATTAATAAAATAACAAAATAAATTTAACAAAAATAACTTTTTATTCAATGATATAAAAATATTTATTAATTATAATATTTATATATAATAATATTATAATATTTATAATAATAATATTATAATTATTAATAAAATAACAAAATAAATTTAACAAAAGTAATTTTTTATTCAATATTTGCATGTAGAATACGAAAGGAACAAAATACCTACTACACGAAAGAAAATTATGCGAAGCGAAAATAATAATGACATCACAAATGTTTGATTCGTTTCGAAAAGCTAGAAGATTGTAGATAATACCAAGTATTTTATTCCTTTTGTATTCTACGTGCAAACATTGAATAAAAAATTATCTTTGTTAAAATATCGCGTGTGTGTTCAGTTTTTGCTCTTTACTGTATACTTGGTTGTGGCATTTCTCTAAAAACTGCGAAATCAGATTTTTCAGGAGGAAATTGGTCGTTGTTTCGAATTTAATTTTGTCAGAAACGAAGAAATTCTTTCTTCATTTTCTTTCACCGTCTCTTTTCTTACTGTACAGAGCATTGTTATAGAATAGAATTACTCCCTTGCATAAATTATATTATGATTACTTGGACACGTTGCATTCACAATGCCTGAATAGGTTTTAATTGTCGAATTAAGAGGAAATATCGTATGTGCGATAATCACGTTTTCGAATGAAGTTTCCTCGGTTTAATGAAACGCATTTTAGGTTTCTGGCGACTGGCTCTAGATCCATTTTCCCTGCGTTATTTGCACAGAAATCACGCCGCTTGAAAGACTCCGCTGCATTATTGCGATTAATCTTTCGTCGTAATTGAATTTTCAAATCCGCGGCTTAAGCTGTGGCACATAATTTATTTGGAAATCTCGCCGGTTAGGAGCGAATTAACCTCGTCAGCAACCTTGATGCCCCCGCCTGTTTATTAATCACCGTGTTCAACATTTTTCAACAGGAAGAAATTAATTAGATATCGTGATGTTGCCGATTAAATTCCGAAACAATCTCACATGCTGTTTTCTTTTTTTTTTTCTTTTCAAAAGCATCAGTATTTACTTGTAATGTACGTAACAATTGATTTAGATCATCAATAGGTTTGCTGTTGGATAATAAATGTTGTGCTATAGATCTAAATATAGTGAAAAAAAGGAAATAAAAAATAAGACAATAATTCGAAGAATTTTATGATGGAATTATTGCAATTATTAATATTGAAACGTTAAATGTTTAAACTGTTACAAATTAGTAAAAAGAAAAAAAAAAAATGTGTGGTACACGTTTTAAAATTTGATGCCGCTCAAGTTTCGAAATGTATCGTTTATTTTATTCTAAAATGTTTTTACATCATGCGAGAGCGAGTGGATAAGTGAAGCAACTTTTTTTCTAGAAAATGTTATAAACTGTGAGATAGCGTGTAAAAACACGGAAAAAGTTTTTTTTCTAAAACTACGAGAGATCGAAGCTTCCCTTTTACAACTACCTGAAAAAATTTGATGTACGATTTCTTTTTCGCGATTTCATTACATGAAATTAATAGATGAACAAAATTATTAGATGACAAAAATTCAAGAAATTATAACGCTCTGTTCGTTTTCGCTTGACATTCAACGTTCAATAAATTGGCGTGAAAGAATCGAAACAGTAAGTTTCGAGGGATATTTGATCTTCAAATCCATTGCAGACACAGTCACGAAGAAAATTTTTCAATGATTTCGTCGTATCATAAAGTACGAGAATTTATTTCGAGAAGGAAAGTGTTTTCATTTTGCCATCTGCTACAAATGTAAAAACATTTTAGAATAGAATGAATGATAAATACATGATGATCTTAAAAGTAGAGGATTCAAGCATTAAACTACGAGCCCAAGTTTATTATTGTACGACAAAGTAATGAGAGTTTCAATATGTAGATGTTCGAATATTAATGGTCACTGTATATGTGAATGTTAACATTGGTTGAACAAACTTCCCTTTCGAGTAAAAGTTATAACATCGTACGAAACTATGGTCGTCGAGTTTCCAATGTAAATACACAATACATATTTCACTTCATTTATCGCGAGTCAAATAGTTAGTTCTGGATATGAATTATTTAAATATTATTCATAATCCAGTTTAGCTACAAAGCGAATTATTTAAACTGAATTAAATATCTTTCTAACTAGTATCTCTTACTTTTATATGAATGTGAAATAGAAATTATTATTATTATCCGGCAACAAATTTTGTTGTGAAAAATATTGAAAATTTCAGTTCGAGAAAATATCCCCTGTACACATTATCGTTCACAAGTGTTTGTATATTTCCAAATTGTTGCAAACGTGTAACGTATACTTCGTGTAACAACATCTTTCCTAATGAACATTAAAGAATTAAAGATCAAGCGGTAGAACGTATGGATCACCATTGGAAAGTTGTATGTTAAAATAATAGATACTCCTAATTCTGCATCTATGTATATCTATAGATAATATCTATATTTATATCGACAATAGATAATAGAGATACAATATTTATAGATAATACCTATCTGTTAAACAATATTATATATATATATATATATATATATATATATATTATACATTGTATTATACATATACAATATTATACATATTATATATAATAATATTATATAAAAATAGTATATAATATAATATTATATAAAATTAAATTGTATAATATTGTATATTGTATATTGTATATAATTATGCATATAATATACAATATTATATATATTATATATAATAATAATTGTATATAATATTGTATATTATATAAAAATAGTATATTATATTATATTATATTAAATTATATTATACTATATAAAATTAAATTGTATAATATTGCATATTAAATATATTATATTTAATGTATAATATTGCATATTAAATATATTATATTTAATATATAATATTGCATATTATATATATTATATATTATATAATATTATAAAATTAAATTGTATAATATTGTATATTATATATATAATATATATATAATAATAATAATTGTATATAATATTATATAAAAATAGTATATATTATATTATATTATATTGTATTATATAAAATTAAATTGTATAATATTGCATATCAAATATACATAATATAAAAATCATATATAATATTTATTTAATGATAATATATAATATTTATTTAATGATAATATCTACGAAATTTGGAGATCTCGTCTTTTAACTGACGTTTCTCGTCATTTGACTACGACGGTCAGTACATGTTCGCTTTTCGCGCTGAATCTATTAGACTCAATAACTGGCGAGATTTGCTTGGAGAATTGAAGGGATTCGAGTGTGTAAGAGCGCATGTCCGCGCTAATTAGAGCATTAACTGGCTCGTTTGTCACGGCTATGGTGCAGCTACTATAACAACGGCGAGGCGATTGTGCCCGACCACGAAGCGTTATTGTAGGCATCTGGGGGGTTAGCTTTCCTGCAGTTCGATCCTTTATCCATTCGAATCTAATTACATCGGTTGGTTAAGGCCAATGAGCGGGGATGGGGGAAGGGTGGGAGGGAGTGGAAAGTAAATCAGGAAAACAGTGATTCGATCGACGTGATCGAAAACGATTTGTCGCGTTCAGTTGTCGCGGTGCTAATCCATCCGAAGCGAAAGGTTCCCTCCGTTTAAAGGGGGATGAGTAATAAACGGATCGAGGGGAATAAAGGACTCGGCGAGGTTGTAAAGTGTACTCGAATGGCTTGCCATAAGTGTACTTAATCTCGTAACACCGGGACTTAATCCGAGATTTATCGTTGTCATACTCTGTTACACCTTCTCGTCACCATGTACTCTCGAATTGATTTTGAATGAATTCAGTTAACGCTGGAGTTCGAAAAGAGAGAAAGAAAGAAAAAAATACCCTTTGTAAATTGTTGCAAACGTGTAACGTACACTTGAAGTAGCAGAATGATGGATTTTATGTAAATATACGTATCATCATTGGAAAATGCGAGCGACTTACTTATGTTAAAATAACAGACGCGCTCCGTAAAAACACGCTGCACGATTCGGAAACACGATGTTTGAAAGAGCAAGTTTGCCGTAGCACTGCAAATATTTCAGTTCGTACGAGCTTCATAAAATTCGTCGTGTCTATATGCTATGAGGCGTGTTCTTTTATGAATATTGCCATCTGTTTGTCACAGATATACACGAGACGTAGGAACATATATTCCTTGTCAAATTTCGCAAATCACGTGGGGAAGCGAGATATTTTAATCGCGACGTGTGATTTTATCATCGGCCCCGATGCTTCTTAAGGAAACAGTTTTCAATCGCGACGGGAGATTCGCGATACGTTTCTAGACGAAACGAAAAGTTTTGTCGGGACAACAGGTCGAAGAATCTTCCAAAATTCGAAGAATCTTTCAGAAATCGAAAAGTTTGTTTGCTGATATTTAGAAAGTTCGCTCTTCTTTGCAGCTCGCGTGTAGTCGCGTTTTGATCGATACCAAGTAACGTTACGGTATATGTATATATATATATATATATAGGACTTCAGCCGAAAATATTGTAAATAAATGACTGTGAGCAACGAAGGCAGATGGAGGTCACCGGAGAGCAGGGCATTGGTCGATATGCCAACGTCTCCTGCCTGCAGGTGCACCTGAGGTCACATGCGACCTAGCGCAACCTCTGCATCCAACGTTGAACGTTGCGTGCGTAAACTTTCTTTTTCCCCTCTTTCTTTTTCAATTTCTATGTAAAAACCACTCGCGTTAACACTGGTTTCGCTTTCGCATTTCGAGTGAAACAGCTGCGCAGGTTCGGGGCAATCAAACGCGGTTTTAACCACTTCCGTTGGCAACTAGATTGCGGACCATAACGAGTGACCGAACCGTATACAATAATTCGTCGCTTTCCTTTTGAACTCGCCGGTACGATATCACTCGGCAGAGATTATCGAGAAGCAATAAATTTATTATTTGTTTTTTATTTACTGTTTTTTTACTTAGATATACTTAAAACTGAGAAATTATTATAATTTTGGAACGAAAAACATTCTCGATCTACGGTAAATCGGAGAGTTGCAATATACTGGCCTGCAAATCTTTTGGACAACCAGAAAAAGATTTATATTCAAGTTATGCTTGAAGAACTTTCTCTGTTATTAGTTCTTTATTAGCTCCTTGTCGTGATTGGAATCAAATAATCTGTCAAGTTCAAATCGAGACAAGGAACACATCTGTTTCAGTTTCGTGTCTATTTGTAGTGACATGTTAATAAAATTTGTATAAATTTTTTGAAACACACCTTCGAATCGTTGTGTAACCATTATAAATATTGAACGGACGTAATTAAAATCATTGAACCTGATTAATCTCTGCAATTTTCATCTTCCTCATCGGTTATTGTATTTTGTCATATAATTGTATGTATTACTGCAGATATTGTATTTTATTACACGATGTGACGTAACAAATTTTATTCGAAGATCAAATATCGTATATTATATATCATACTATATATCTGTAATAATTTTTGGCAAAGTGTGATTCTACATTTCTAAAAGTGTGTCGAAAAGGGAGAAAAAATTTTTTCCACTAAAGCCTCCATTTTCGAGAAAGTCGAGTTTGAAAATTTACCAATTGTACTTGAGTTTGGCTAATTCCATACTGGTGCGAATAATTTCATACTGGCACGAGGATGTTCTATATGCAAAAACTAAAAGAAAAGAAAAATGAGTGAAAAGAGTAGAACAAAATTTTCCCATTTAAAATGTCGCTTTCAAGGAAATGAACTGTGAACGTGTTTGATTAAAAATTACTGTGAACGTACTTGATAAAATTTCCAACTCGATTTCCTATTTAATAACGGAGGCTTTAATTTAAAAAAATTTTATTCCTTCTTCTTTTCCAAAATCATGCTCAAATCGCGAGACAACCTGTACTTCAATTAAGAAATGACAAATTTACTGGACACAGACATAACGATGATTCTGCCAAGACACGAAACGACATTGAAATGTTTGTTAATAAATTTGGTGACAAATGTTACGGACACAGAAACACGTCCGAATATTTACGAACGATAAAGAGGTTCAAAATTTTCTTTTTTGTCAGCAGAAGAATTGCAAGTAGCATGTTTGAGGGGTGCGATGGAAGCGGTATTAGCCAGAGGCTAGGCCGCGCTTATCGAGCGTCGTTTCCATCTCCTCTGCGCGAAAAATGTAATTTTCCGTTTCATCCTCTGGGAATGTAGTTCTTCCCTATTCGCTCGATCCTTTCTTATCTGGCTCGCGACTTCGGAGTCTTCGTCGAGACTCCTCTGAAAAAGATATTCTCTCAACGATGTCGCGACACTGTCACTTTTGACTTTACGAACTTACGTTGCCGCTGTGTTCCAACAAGTTTTCCAGATCTCAGCTGGCTGTTTTTGAAGTGAAAGCTAAAGCCATCGTCAGTGAGACAACTTTAACGATTAGTGCACGCGTATCGAAATCGAATCGACAGGTGAAAATAACGATAAGGGATGAAATCGCTGCAACTTGATTTATTCGCAACTTCGTAATTATAATAAACATTGCTAAATAAATGCGAGCGAGTGTTCGGATGTATTTAAGTATTAGTAATTCGGACAATTAACTCTCTATAACACTGTGTAACTTGAAAGTTTATCCTTGCACATATGTAAATTTGTATCAGTAAATTTATGATTTTATTTCGTATCGCTTTACTATTATATTTCATCGTCAGAAAAGTATCAAATTGGTTGATTTATAACAATGAATGAGGTCTCAACAAGTCTGTAACATTATTTGTATAAAATATTTTAAAAATGATCATTTGAACAACACATCGTCCTATTTAATTATTTAATATATATAATATAGTTGATTTACTATATTATATATAATATATATATTTATTATATTTCATATATACTTTTAAATATTGTTATGTTTTATTTATTAATAAATATATATAATATATTTATTTTTTATAATAAATTAAACACTATGTAATTTAATTATTTAATTATTGAAATAATCCAACGTTAGTTCATTTGGTCATTTAAATAAATTAACGTTTGTATTTGTTTCCACAAACAATTTCTCAAACAGTTTCTAATCCTAATTGTGTGTGAACTTTACTTTGGAATTATTCGTCATTTTATTCAAATGAAAGGTCATCCGTAAATGATTTATTTTGATCTGTACCCAAGATAAAGTTACCCCTCCTAAACTACGTTTCAGCTAACAATAAGAATGATAAATTAATTGAAACGATCCATTGTTTTTTCCCATCTCTGTTTCAAAGAAAGATTCTGTTCAATATCTTAAGATAGAATTCCAGTGATCAAAAACATAGAACTCTCGAATATAATTTGACGGACACAAAGACAAATTACTTCCGTCTGGTTCTTCCGTCTCGTTGCCAAAATTGAGGAGCATTGCCAAGTAAATTCATATCACGTGGCGTTAGTTTATAGCCAGTTTCCTAGTGTTATAACGCGAAAGCAATTTCCGTCGATGGGTCTTCCGGCTGAAATCTGTTCTCCTCGCGTCTGACTCGCGTACCGAGGGAAAAGGCAGATGGATGCTGCTTGGAGAGCCAGAATTTCCACAATGCTCGTTAATTTCGTTAATGGAAAGGCGAGAGAGTATTATGCCCGGATTTCAACAATACACCCATTGCTTATCCCCGGTCGTTTTAACTGCGATATTATACGAAATTCAATTCCTCGATATTTCGTTTGATCACCGTTTTAAATATCGAGCGAGCATTTCGTGCATTCACAGCGTTGCTCTTTTATTTCGAAATAATTTCGAACGTTCTCGGTTAAGTTATTTAAGTCGCCACGCTGAAATATTTAACGCGCGGCAACGATTCGTTTGTGTTTCTCTTTTTCGAAGAAATTTTTCAACGATTCCCGTTGAAAAAAATTACAACTCGATCCAGAAGTGACTTAAACAACGACGTAATTCAGAAGAATTACGATGAATAAAGATGGCAATAGATTAATTTTCATTCACCACAGAAAGCTGTTAACGATTTTTCTGGTTCGTCGAAAAAGAGCATTGTCAAATTAAATTGTTTACGGAAAGAGCGTGGATGTGCAACAAAGCTCGTGAACAAATATTCAAAAAATGCTATTGACAAATAGCTGAAGGAGCACGTTTATTTTTGTGAAACGCGAGCTTCGGGTGTACCAGACCCAGCGAGAAATTTTCTATTAAAATATTTTCAAACGGGCACAAAGAGCCTCTCTCTCTCTCTGTCAAAAGTGCTTTACTGTCGCTTGATCGCGACATGTAGCCGCTCTACGCGATACACATTTTATTAGCAGATGAGCTTTTAATTGCAACACTTCTTTTTTTCTCTCTGATTTGAAGAGAGCTAATTGTCAAAAACGAATTTCGTGTCAGAACTCTGCGCACGATTTTCGTAATTACGAAGAGTGATTCGATGGCTCTAATATTGTTACTGGATTCCATGCATTTGCGGGAAATTGGAAGCCGCAAAAATACGTAAAATATCTAAGGCAGAGTATTCGTTGTAATAATACAATAATATATAATAATATGAAGTAACATATTATATAGTACAAATATAACGTAATATATAATATAATATATTATTATAATAACGTAATATAATATAATATAAAAATAAATATAATATAAATATAATAAATATAATATACTATAAAAATAAATATAATATAAATATAATAAATATANTAAATATAATAATTATAATATAATATAATATAAAATAATATAAATATAATAAATATAATATAATATAATATAAATATAATAAATATAATATAATATAAAAATAAATATTATATAAATATAATAAATATAATATAATATAAAAATAAATATTATGTAAATATAATAAATATAATATAATATAAAAATAAATATTATGTAAATAAAATAAATATAATATAATATAAAAATAAATATAATATAAATATAATAAATAAAACAAATTTCTATTCAGGTTCTATCTCTAGTGTTCGTAAAATCTGCCGTCCATTTATCGTACGAGCTACAATATATTCTTCGATGTTCGGGAATGAAAATTATGTTAGAGATTCGTAGTAGGAACGATCGATATCATCCCCAGTACCAAATTTGGATTTGATTGAATTAGTCCGACTGTCCCACTTCTTAAATGTCAATTGCTTTGTTCGAAATATTTGTCCACAGCCGGGAAATATTGATCTCGCCTTGGTATTGCACAAAAACGGAGCCCTCGTTTGAGGGGATATTTTTTTTTTTTTTTTTTATCGAAGTCAGTCGGTTATTGGTCCTGTGAATTGTCTCGAAACGGTATTTTTCCGATACAGCCGTTGCATCGTAACGCGCGATAATTGAATAAATAAAACATGGCGAGCCAGACCGAAATATATCGAGGCCCCAAGTGCATTACGCTGATTTAGATTAACATCAGTTTATCAAATAGACGGACGAGCGGGTCGTCCATTAAAAGGATGGCACAACGTATCGCGCATAAATTTTCACTGTTTTGTCGAGCATGCATTCTGCGCTTTTAGAACAGTTTGCATAAATAATGTGAATTGAATATTTCGACTGAAACGGACGGTGTTTGTGACAATTTCTTTTTCTTTTGTTACATTTTGCTTTAAATTTCAGCAAGCATTTAATATACAATATGTGTATAGAGAAGTGCCGATTATGTTCCATATTGCATAAATATCCGCCGTTCTGCTGAGGAGAATATTAAGTCGTGGAAAAGAGCTAATGGTTGTATTTGCATTCATGTGTAACATGGCAGTAACTTTACATGGGAATAACAGATAGTTATCCTACAAAATTCTTAAATACAAAATGTTTGTAATAATGTATTATTCGTTTCTGAATTATCAGTTCTCTACCTTGGAAAATTCTTGAAATTTTAGTACCGCGACTATTGTATTGTTACTTTGTTGTGATAAATTTTTTTCCCTTGCGCAATATTTTAAGATTGTTGCAGCAAATGATAGGGCGTTAAATTCGTATGAAAGAGAATAAAAAATGTAATGATAGTTGTCAATTATCTTCGTTCTTTGCGGCTGACTGTCATCAATTTCTTCAACATATCAATGTCCGTCGTTTCTCTATTAATTTATATTTTTCTTTGAACTCCAACAACTGTCTCATAAATCTCGCGGTGCAAAGCAAATTACCCAGAAAATATCTCAACAATTCGCAAGGTGTTTGCACGTTTAACAGGCAGGATAACAATTGTGGTTGCTCTGTTGTCGCAGACTGTCTGCTAACGACATCCTGTCTCTGTTAGACGCTTCTCTCAACCAATATAACTACTGGTTCGCCAGTAATCAAACTGTTACACGCGCGATACTGTAAAATTTATTTGTACCGTGTACTCGTCGAATTCACGCGTCGTTTCAGCGAAAGAATGTTTCAGAACTTGGCGCTGCTGAAACTTCATACGGATACGGAGCGAAGCTTGAAAAAGCGTCGCGTGTCTACGTTCTGCGAAAACAGCGATAGAAACTTGACAATTGGAGTTTTACAACAATGACAGATGCGAACCGCGGCGACGCGAGGAAATAAAAACACAGCGCGACAGTCGACAATGGGGAACTTCGCGTTCTCCGTGAAAATTATTGGACAGTTGACATTCGAGGATTGAGTATTAACACGACAATGCGCTTATCTTGTCGTTTATGATTGAAGAAACGGGAGAAATGTTAGAATTGTATTCATTGGTTTCTTATTTCTGTGTAGTTACAGAGAAGAAAAATTATTCGTTAAATCTGAGGATATGTTATCCTTTAGGAATTCGAGAAGTTTCGCATGAAAATAAATATTACTAGGTGTATAACTATTGTGTATAATATTATTAATTATTATATATAATATAATATCATATAATATTATATAATATAATAATTATTAATAAATATAATATATATATAATATTATTAATAAATATAATATTATATATAATATTACTGATTATTATATACAGTATAATATAATAATAAAATATAATAATTATTAATAAATATAATATTATATATAATATTACTGATTATTACATACAATATAATATTATATATAATATTACTGATTATTACATACAATATAATATTATATTGTATAATGTTAATATAATATTATATTAATAATATAAATATAATATATATATTAATATAATATAATATTATATTAATATATAATTATTAATATCATATTATATAATATAATATTATATTAATATATAATTATTAATATCATATTATATAATATTATAATATTATTAATTATAACTATTGTGTATATTGTTAATATTTCTATTGACGGAGATCAATTTGTCAGATACAAAGATATACCTCTTAAATATTACAAACAATTAAAACAAGTATTAAGTATCATTTATCAAAACTAATCAATTTATAGATTCGAAGATATACCTCTTGAATATTACAAACAATCAGGCAAATTTTTTTTCAAATATTCAATAGGGCATCAAAAATGTAAGTAGGTAATCCCACACCCCGTTACGGAATCGATTGTTGAATTTTAAAATTCCTCGTCACGTTCTCACTCTGCAGGCCTTCGTCGACGCCACCCTTCATCTCCAAACCAAATGAAAAAACATTGATTTACGTAGTGCGAAATCTAGCTGACTAGGTGGAGTGAATTTTCGATGGGTTTTCCAATAATAAAAGTCAGAAGGAGGTGCGACCTATCACATTTCTCGAGTTTTCGCCCTCGAGAAGAACCCGTGAACGTAACAAGGGGGAGGGAAGTTCTAACGAACCTTCTCCGTAACGCGTGTTGAAACAATAAGCTACACGGGAGCAACATTTCGCCCCGGGAGAGGAGCTCGTACATTCCTTCGACCGTCGGTCGAGCAATCCAATTTTCATCGCGCCATCTCGATGTAATGAGAGTTCGATGGAACTTCGATCGGAAGCTTTCTCCGGTGGTAATAATATTAATTGTTCAGCGGCCGCAGCAGTCGATCGTTGTGATAACTTTGCCCATTCCATTTTCCACGCCGGTGGAAAACTTGACGCTTCTTCCGGTCTCCATTTTTTTTTTTCTTTCACCTCCCGATTTTCGTTCTCCCTTCTAATCTCTCTCTGTTCTTCCTCGGACACAACCGGGTTGTATAATTAACGCGGCGTGAAAAATAACGCGCGTTATTCGCTTATGCTTGCACGTTAATTAAAGAATTTTAATTATCTGAATTTTCGCCGCCGGTATCGCTCGTTCGGGAGACCAGCTCGGGTTTTAAATCCCGGTTGAGATCCTTAGAATCTTAATTAAAAGAATTTCTTTGGCGCGCACGTGACTTGAACGGGCAAACTGAAAGAAGGATCTGTCGTTCAGTAACATTCGCGGTTGAGGAGCTCAACCGCGCTGATTACCGCGGAGCTTTGTTAAACGCTGAATTACGCGCAGACAAATTTGTCCTACTTTGTGAAAACGTATCGATTTCCACGCGAGACGTGCTTTTGTTTCGATCTCTCCAGGTTGTGTTTGTGTTTGTGTGTGTCTTCTAGTCGACCGGTACGATGCACTTTACTTATTTCTATGATTCATCTCGTAAAGTGGTCGCTAACTAGATTGCACCGAGAATATTGCAAACTTGAAACGGTTGCAATCGATACGCTATAGGCAATGTGTATTCATATCTGCGGCTTTTGAACGACGCTCTTTTCGAGAGCAGATAAAAGGCTTTGCTGGATCGAATCGATGAAATTATTTTATTAGGCAATAAAAAATTCTATAAGAATTAGAATATAGCTTTTGTAGATACACTGTTTTCTAAAATCTAAGCAGATTCCAGAAATATTTAATTTGTTACGTAGTGTCAAGGTAAAAGTTTTGTTTAAAGTTTACATCATTCTGTAAAATCTGATATGATAGGAGCACCTGTGTGGAATTTAGTAATATTTTTCTGATACATGTTTTATGAACTGATAAGAATTCTAATACAGATTTTGTAGATATGAGTAGATATTTTGTATTTTTTGTATTTTTTCTGAGATCTAAACAGATTCTAAAAGTATTTAATATAAAATAAAAGTAAATATAAGTTTTGTTTAAAGTTTACACCATTATGTAAGATTTATATGATAGGAGCACATGTGTGAAATTTGATAATATTTTTCTGATACATGTTCTATGAACTGATAAAAATTCGAATACAGATTTTGTAGATATGAGTAGATATTTTGTATTTTTTGTATTTTTTGTATTTTTTGTATTTTTTCTGAGATCTAAAGAAATTCTAAAAGTATTTAATATAAAATAAAAGTAGATATAAGTTTTGTTTAAAGTTTACACCATTATATAAAATTTATATGATAGGAGTACATGTGTGAAATTTGATAATATTTTTCTGATATTTTAATCTATACGTTCCATGAACTGACAAAGATTTGAATATAATTTTTATAAATATGTGTACTATTTTGTATTTTTTTCTTTTTTAATCTAAACAAATTCTAAAAGTACTTAATTTGGTTAAGATAAAAGTAAATACAAGATTCGCTTAAAGTTTAATCATTGTGCAAGAGCTTTATAATAGGAGCATATGAAAATTAATAACATTTTTCTGATATCCGAATTTTTGCATATATTTGGAATTTAGTAGCACCAACAGCTATCGTAGATACGATATAATATCGACATTATGATTTTTTTTTATGATATTGCTATTTCTATTGCCTCAGTTATTTCTTTTTATTACGAAGTTGATCTTTTCTCTATCGTCCCTTTACTAGTAAAAATAAAGAAAAAAGAGTATTCCGCGGGCACCTGGAAATAAATTCGCGAGATAAATTTGCTGTCTCGATAAAAATTGGCATAGTTCCTCGAAACTATGAAAACCGGAGAGAGCTCGTTCACTTTCATGGTTTCCCGATCGGAAATTCGGATTTATTCAGAGTTTTCTGAATTTCCTATTTGTATGGGGCAGCGGTCGCGCCACGATTCGATTAAGAATCACGGGAACGTGATGGAAGATGAAACCTTTGATGGAGAATATTCATGCGAGAGTAGGAAAGGAAGGAAGAAGCGAGAAATAACGACGTTTTAAGAGGATCGGGAGTTGCTCGCGCGGCGTGGAAATTTCATTGCCCTGATCTTCTTTAAGTTACAAATTCACTCTGAAGCCCGTTCTGCAACGAGATTTACCATCTCACTTTTTTCCCTGCCTGGCCTAAGGTGGAATAAAAGCGTGTTAAACAGTTTCAGAGCGACAGTTTTAACATAAGCTAACGTATTTACACGAATAATCGTAAAATTGGGTCAACTTGGGAGCGTATAATGGACGGTACACCGGCATTTTTGTCATCGGTTTCACCCGATAGATTCGCCAGCGGATACAATTTTAATCGAAACGGCAATAAACGTTGAAACGTGTCTGAAAATATAAAACGTAATACGCGAAGTATTTAAGCACACGCTAAGTATTTAAGTTACGTAAAAGCCACGAAGTATTTAATGCAAGTATATATATATAATACATATATACTTATATATATTTAATATATTTATGATATATATATTTATATTAATATATATTAATATATATAGAATTACTATAATATATATGTAATATATTAAGTATATACTTAAAATATTACATATACTAATATATATATATTATATTATATATATAAGTGTGTATTTATATATATATATATATAGAGAGATGTAAGTATATATCCATACCTATTTATCTATCTATCTATCTGTATATATATAGATGCAAGTATATATCTATATATATATGCAGATGATTTGCAGAGACCACGATAGTATTTAAACAATCAATTATTCATTTCGTTGATCTCTCAGTTCCGCGCTAGAATTACCGACGATTAAAGCATCAAATATCCATCAGAAACATTCAAGAATAAACGAAAGAAATTGAAAATCCTTGTTACAGTGTACATTTGCACACGAGTTTCTATTTATATATTTTACGAGAAATCATTTTAAATCTCCGCGATTAAAGACACACCGTTCGACATTACGCGAAGTATCCAACAAGAATTACAAATCGATCATTTTTGGTAGTTTTGCATACTGTTAAGAGATACGTGCAAATGCTTTTCGTAGCTACTGTACATACATACATACATACACCGATCAAATTGATATCAAATTCAATCAGTACAATTTACTCTTGTCTCGCTTGTCATGCCAATGAAGCACCGAAACGAAGCCACGCGCAAATGTTATACGCGTATCAATTTTTTATAGCAACAACGCGAGCAATTTCAGTTTCCAGAAATGTTTCTAGAAAAGACTCGAAAGGAAAAATTTCGTGATATTCATTGAGCCGCCTCGCGAGTTCGATAGTTAGTGTCGCAGATGCGACGCTATAAACGATCGAATCGGCGTGTTATTCCGGCTCGGGCGGTAATAACAGTAACGAGGATAGAAGACAAAGGGATTTTCGAGTTAATTAGTTATACAACGTACAACTGGTTGTACGTTGTTGTTACCGGACTGGTAGGAGCACTTGCATATCTTACGTGGGTGTGCACGGCAGGGTGCATCGAATGGCTGGTATATTAATCCATAGTGGCAAGTAACATGCTGTATAATCGGGGTATTGTAAGTGTGAATGTGTGTAAATGGACTAGCGTGGCTAGCGTCGATAGACGCAGTGCTCGATGCACGGTAGACGCAATCAAGCAGCCTACGCGGAATTTCATTGCGCTACGTGCGCCGCGTATCGCCGCAACCACGCCATTGCGAGAACGAAACGGTATCGCACCTGCTCCCACGGGTAGTCTCGCTAATTCTCAGGTCATGTGTCAACTGTATCTGTACCTTTGTTCGTAAATTTTTCTGTGCTTCAAGTTCTCGAGAAGAAGAAAAATTTTAGTCATCGTCGTACATCGATAAATTCCGAAGGTTGCGCGGTGTCTCTAAATATCTGTTTCGCCTACTCCGTTTCATTTTTTCAGTGTTAAAAATTCCATTTTTGTGTCATCGTCGTTAAATTGTGATCTCGTTGATTTTATATTTGTATATCCACTCGCTCGATTCACCCATTGTTGATTAATTAACCGTAACTTTCTAAAATGGTGTATTCCGAGTTTGCTCAGTTTTCCGGCTTACTTCCACTTCCGTTTGCTAATTCCCCTCCGCCGGTTCCGTTTCATTTTAATCTCTATTCTCACGGAATCGAATCATCGCTGCTTGTCGCTGTACAAATTGTTTCCTCCATTTTTATTCTATGTATCTATGTGCCCACTCTGTTCAGATCCTTTACTGTTAAATTAATAAATTGTAACTTTCTGAATTGCACTTGTGTACTTTCGAGTTTCGTTAGTTTTCCAGTTGCTAATTTGTCTCTTCCCTTTCAGTTTCATTTCTATTTTACAGCTGAGCCGCCGCAATTCGTCGAATCGTGGCTTCATTGATTTTATATCTGTACCTATTTACTCCTCCTGCTTGTTAATTAACAATTTATAACTTTCTAAATTGCACGGTGCATTTCGAGTTTCGCTAATTTCTCTCCTCGTCAGTTTCGTTTCATTTCAATTTCTCTATTTTATGCTTGAATCGCCGCAACTCATTAAATTGCGATTTCATCGATTTTATATGCGTCTATTTATTCATGGGCCTCCTAATTGTTAATTAACAATTTTTAACTTTCCAAATTGCATGTAGTTCGAGTTTCGTCTTATTCCTTTCACTTGGTTTTATTTCTATTTTATATTTGAATACAAATCATCGCAACTCATCGTTAAATCGTGGTTTTATCGATCTGTCACTTGTGTCTAATTAACCAGATTTTCAAATGTTTTATCACATCCATCGCAAACACCTAAATCGCGTGGTGTATATATAGAATTTCCTTCGAATTTCAGTTTATAATAATATTCTATAGTAATCAGTATAGTGTATCAGTAAATAATAATATCTTAATTAATCGAATATTAATTTTATTAATATTCCAATGTTATTTATGTTATCATATTATAATATTAATTTATATATTATAATACTGATATACAATAGTATCATATTATAACATTATTTATATATTATAATATTAATATTCTAATATTGTTTATAATTTTAATTAATATCCTATTATTATCAAATTATTAGAACAATCATTAATATTCCAATCCTTCCGTTTCGTTCAAACATCTCATATTTGAATTCACTCGTTCCGTGTTTGCATTCTACCAATTCACGTCTCTGTTTCTCGAATTTGCCACGAATTAAACCTTTCGAATATCAGCACAGTAGTTTACATCGTTTTCAATTTTGATTAGCGCCTAGTTTACGTTCCAATTACTGCAACCTGATCGTTGCTCACCGTACGGCGAACACTTTTTAGTGGAAACGAACATGCAAAGTTGGATTAGTTCGCGTATATATCGAGCAATGTCAGCCATTGGCCAAAACAATGCCCACGGATAGATAAAGCTGCATATGCACGGTATATACATATGTGTTATTATGCATGCATAGCGACCAAAAGCGCGATATGCGTCTTGAGTTTGTAAATTGCATTCGAATCAAAACAACAACGCTCGAGGAACAAACGCTGGGTGCATGCATGTGTATATTTCTCCAGAGGAATCACTTTTTTCGGTTTCGAATATTTTCTCTTTACTTTGCACCTTCGACGTACTCTAATTCACCTCCGAATTTATTGCAGTTCCCTCGCTACCGATCGTTCATCGATATTCGAGCAACGTAAACTCGACCCTTGGCTGATAATCCAAGCAACGTTGAAACGTTACCTTATATGGCTGTTAATCGAACCGTGGGATTTATATTAGAATTTCATGAATGTTCATCCCTCTCAAGGGATCCGCCTTGCTGATATTTACAAATAATCCGATTACAAATAAACCATTGCCAAGTCTGGCGTGATTGTTCGATTATAATCAATGCTCGGCTTAACACTAATCATTTGCGATAATGCAAATCTCAGTATTAAACCTCCGTTTAATGTTGCATGCGTGAACGTAGCAATTGTGGCTTCCCTTTTTGCAAATATTTATAAATCAGAGATTTAGGGGTGTAGAAGCCTGTAAAGAATTGCACGTCGACAATTTTTTGTTCCAAACTGCAACATTTGCTCAGTTTTAAGTACGTTTAAACGTAACCTAGGCAGAACGAATGACAAAGTTTATTACTTCTTAATCATTTCAATCCAGTGACATCGTACCGACGAGTTCAAAAAGGAATAGAAAGCGACGAATTATCGTATGACGGTTCGGTCACTCGTTATGGTCCGCGAAACCAGTTGCCAGCGCAAGGGGTTAAAGAATCAAGACCTGACTTGCAAACTGACCTGACTTTTCTCAGTTTTAAGTATGTTTAAACATAACCCAGACAGAACGAATGACAAAGTTTATTACTTCTTAATCATTTCAATCCAGTGACATCGTACCGACGAGTTGAAAAAGGAAAAGAAAGCGAGGAATTATCGTATGACGGTTCGGTCACTCGTTATGGTCCGCGAAATCAGTTGCCAGCGCAAGAGGTTAACAGAAGACTATCGTTCTAAACCTACTCAATCATACTGATTTCCATTTCCATAAATCTGTCTCTTTCGAAATCTCGACGAAATCAGTCGGAACAATTCTGATCAAACTCCCGCCCACGTTGTAACACTCTGGCTTTCAATCCTTCAATTGAACACTGATCCGATTTAACCGCGAGAATGATATGACAATTAAAGCGATCAGTGGCGATTAAATTTAGAGGTTTTCTGCGACATCTACGACCGTAAATCGATCACGTAAACGTGGAGAACGAAGTGACGCGAGATAGACGCGTCGTTCGAATTTCTCATTAATTTTATTAACGTTATTTCGGTCGTCTCCAAGGCAAAATGCTTTCGCTCCGATTTAACGGAGCTTTTAAAAAACGTGCGCACGGCTTTTAAAGTTTCTCTGTCTGAGGGTGTGAGCGTGGATTGTGAACGGATGTCGTTGCAGCAACGTCATTACGACCATCGCCGCCTATTTTCGGTTTTTCCAGTCCCTTGCTTCAGCCTGAATTCCCGATATTTTTATCGAAGCCGTTCGCCATGCTTAAAATCGATATCCCGATAATGCATGGACACTTGCGAATATACAACCAAACGTGACGCTGCTTGCGTACGTTCCTTCTTTTTTTTTCATTCTTCGTCGCTCCGTTCAACAAAGTCACTCTTGGTCTCGAAATTCTTTTCGTCTTGAAATTTATTCTTGGGATTTATTCATCCCATCTCTTCCTCCTGAGACTGATTGCGAGACTCTTTGGTTCTTCTCTTTGGTGAAAATTAATTCCCAGTGTGATTTGAAATTTTCGTCGTCAGATCTTCTCGTCAATTTTTCACAACGACAAATGTAGTCAAATATTAGTCAATATAGTATATATTAATATATTAATAGTTATATATAATATAAATTATAATATATAATATATTAGTAGTATTATATATATAATATATAATATATTTATAATAATAATATTAATATATTAATAGTATATATCAATTAGTATATATTAGCAAATATTAGTAAATATAGTGTCAAATAGCCCGATCAATTTTTACAAAAGTCAAATACACAAGAGATATTAATAGTTATATAATATATTATAATAATTAATAGTTATATATAATATATGTTATAATATATATTAATATATTAGTAGTATTATATATAATATATTTATACTAATAATATTAATATATTAATAGTATATATCAATTAGTATATGTTAGCAAATATTAGTAAATATAGTGTCAAATCGCCCGATCAATTTTTACAAAAGTCATATTATATATAATATATAATATATAATATATTTATAATAATAATATTAATATATTAATAGTATATATCAATTAGTATATAATAGCAAATATTAGCAAATATAGTGTCAAATCGCCCGATCAATTTTTACAAAAATCAAGTACACAAGAGATCGAATACAGTCGGATATCCTCAATCAACTAAAATCACTTTTCAGGCGTTAACGATCACCGCAAACTGAAGATTATTCAAGTATGTTATTTAAGTCGACGTCGAGCGGCTCAGTTTCACAGAAACTCGACCGACGAATTGAAAAGAGGAACGCGGATCGCCAACAAGCGTGGATAATTCGAAGGATAATTTTCGCAGCGAGGAATGATAGGCGCGTTAAGCGATTATTTAGCAGTTCAGCAGGTTGAAACGAGCAAATGATTTTGCATGATGCGCAGAGGTGGCCGGTTCTCTAAACCGATATTGTCGCATGAAAATGATACAGGTTTGCTCTCGCGTGCCGTGGCAAGGACAACCGCGGATGCTCCCCTCGTCTCTCTGATTAATATTTGTAGATAGGACGACGGAATTTACAAATGCGTAGTCGCGATACGATGCGTGCATTATGTCGCGTTACCCGCACTTTCCGGAATTACTGTTTGTCGAGCGTTCCGTTGTTTGCAACTTACGCCTGATTTCGGTGACGAGATGCAACGTACACGCCAGCCCTCAAATATGTTCGGACAGTTCGATCATTTTTCACGTCGCTGTAATTTAATCGCAACGTCAGGGAGTCACAAAATTCTGTAGCTCATCAATAAATGACTGCATTCCGCGTTGTTATTCTAGCGACACGTCACCGGTGAAATTGGCATTTTAAGTAATTAACGTGGACGCGAAATGCTGAATAAAGCTCGTAACAAATTAAATATTTGTTTCCACGTTAATAAATTACCACGAGTCAGAGACCGAGAGTTTCGAAGTTACTAGGATTAAATAGGATTAAATTTCTGTTCTATTCAGTCCAAGTGATTCAATGTTTGAGGTCAGTAGCTTGGGATATCTTCAAGTCGAATTTCCAAACTATAGTTGATCGTTCTACAAGAGGACGATAAATATTGTCTCGGTAAATGTCTGATTAATTTATGCGTGTGACGAGCGACAGTTTTATAACGTTTCGTCACGGTTTCTCTGTTCTCTGCTAACAATTTTCCTACACGTTTCCGCTTCTCTCAAGCGATTATACATCGCGAAACATGAATGACAGAGCTTTGCCGAGTCATAATACGGGGAAGTTTATTTAAAAAAAACTTCCGCATAAAGCTGCGCGGGCTTACCGGTTTTATCCGGTGTGTTATATACAGGGTGTCCCGCATTTTTTCGTACACACTTCGGGAGTGTGTTCTACAATAAATAAGACTGATATGTTATATAACAAAAAGTATCCATAAATGACTCGTTGAAAAGTTACGACAAGAAATAAGAAATGTGAAAACTATGACAACGCTATTTCTCTCAGTTTAATACAGGGCAAGACGGTATCCGCAATGTCTATGTTAAGTAACCTAAACACGTAGATTGGGATATTTCTTTTTATTATTATAATATATCTGCAACTAGCCTCATGAAGCTAACTAGCAGATTTGATAAGTTCGAGGTGGCTCGTTGCCGCTAACAATGTATGTGATGCCCTTTTTAAACTTACGTTTTACGCAAGTCGATTGGCTCGTACCGTTTTAGTCTTCTGTATTGTGGTTTGTGAATTAAATTCTTGACAGATTTACTGGGATGATTTAACAGTCGATTCCTATGGGCTGTAGCGAATTTTCCTGTCTGTTGTTTGATATTCAGTACACTTAGATCCTTATGTGGGAAATATACGATGGCGCAGCGGCAATAGTTCTCAAGAATCTTCTGAAACCTTTGGATGATGTCTGTGATGATGTACTTTTCTTGGCACATCCCAAGAGTTGTATCTCACATGTCCAAATTGGAATAATGGCGACCTTATACAGGAGTAGTTTATTGCACAATGTAAGATTTTCGTCCCAGGATCCAATACATAGTTTTCATTTTGTGGTTAAGTTGCTTTCTCTTCTTTTTTATGTGAGTGTAGACCAAGGTATCTAATACAGTCCTATGTATCAAGATTTTTTGGCTGTACAGACTGACTTAACATGCCCGGTAGTAAATGTGATGTGTGCTGATTTGTTTGCGTCGATTTTAATTTTCCACTGGGACATGTTTACTGTTTTTGTAATAATCCACATGCTGTAAGCATCAATTCAAACGCAATGTTTGTAGACTGTTACTTGTAGAACACACTGCCGAATTATGTGCGGAAAAATGTGCGGGACACCCTGTATATTGCAAACACCGTGGAACGCAAAACACTCGCCGCGTTTTGCCATTCACCAAGCTTTCGTCTGAAAAGCCTTATTATCCTCCTGTTAGAGTTTTATCTAGCAGCCCATTCTTCGGCAACTCGCCATTTCGCCTCTCGACCAACGTTGTCGAACCGAATTCCAACCGTTTCCGCTCCAAATATTAATTACCCACGACGGTTTCTCGCGAATTGCGCTATATATCGTGCACATCGCGAAAATTATTGCCTGGCCGTGGCACTCGAAATTTCGATGGACAATTAACAGCTATTCGACGCGCGTAGAAAATCAAAATTTGCGAATTTACGCGCGAGGATTTGCGTGGACTGAACGCGGATAAAAGCGCAGGTTGCGAGTTGAGAATTAGAGATATCAGGTCGGTTTGTTTGTAATTAGCCGTATGAAAAGAAAGAAAAGTCGATGGAAACTGGATTTACAACGTTGCGAAGTGACGCGCGGCCCTGAACCGCTATAAATTCAATCGGCCGGCTGGAAATTACGAATTGAGGGATGGAGGACCAAGCCCAATATGTATTTAGTAATCTGAGGTAAATTTCGTTTCATAGATCTCGTATATTATTCGAAGGTATGTCTCAATGAGTAAACGTTCACAGTGTATTGGTGTACGAGTGCAATATGCGAATATACTGTACAAATACAATGTATCAATGTAAAGTACAATACACGAGTACAATGTATGAAAACATTGTATTCATTTGTATTGATGTTCTCATTGTACCAATATAATGTATGAGTACAATATATGGAAATAATGTATTCATTTGATACAAGCAATGTATGTTTCCATAATGTGTCAAAACAATGAACTCATTTTATGCAGATCAGTTTCAAATCTCAGAATGAGTACCTACAAGTTTTGAAAATATAAGTATTTAGTTCAATGAGCACAACGTATGAGTGCAATATATAGGAGCAATGTATTAATGTTCTCATTGTGTGAATATAATGTACCAAAAAGGTGAATTTATTTTATACCGGTATAAGCTGGTTTCAAATCTCCGAATGAGTATCTACAAGTTTTGAAAATATACTCATAAGTATTTAGTTCAATGAGCACAACGTATAAGTGGAATATATAGGAGCAATGTATTCATGTTCTCATTGTGTGAATATAATGTATCAAAAAGGTAAATTTATTTTATACAAGCTGGTTTCAAATCTCAGAACGAGTATCTATAAATTTTGAAAATATACTTTTAAGTATTTGTTTCCATGAGTACAATGTATGAATATAAAGTATGGGAGCAATGTATTCATTTGATACAAATATATTGATCCTCTCATTGTACAGGAACAATGCAAGAGCAATTCATTTCATACAAGTTAGTTTCAAACCTTAGAATGAGTACACAGGTCTTAAAAACTCATAAGTTATTCAATGAGTACAATGTATAGAGCAACGAATGGATTTTGTACAAATGACATATTGTTTTCATTCTATGAGTATAATACATGGGTAAAATGTATGAGAGCAATATGTTTTATATAAGATGACTTCAAAAGCTAGAATGAATAGCTACGAGTCACGAAATTGAGCTACGTATTTATAAGTAGTTCAATGCATGAACAATATATTCGTTTTATAGAAGCTGACTTTAAAGTTTAAAGTGAGTGCCCACTCATTTTAAAGGTCAGGTCTCTCAGGTCTTTCAAATACGTGCCTGCAAAATTCTCAAAACTTTCAGAAATAATATTCAAATTTTACAAATTCCTTTCTGTCGAGCACCTAAAGGAGAATTCCAAAGATCGGACGTAACACAGCTTGTATTGTACATGCATAATCACGTATATGCGTGAGGCATTAATATTTATCAAAAAAAGGTTATAAAGAAGCATGTTCCTATATCACAGATCTATGTCAAAAATCGTCCATCTGTAATTTTTCATACTGATCATCCGAACAATTATCAATTCTTCCGTATTATCTTCTACATTAGTTGTTTAGTTAAATTACAATATACGTTTCAATTATTTTAATAAAATGAATCTTAAAAGAAAGAAAACAACCAACAAACGAAATAGTACGAAGATTTGAACCTGTTCGAGGTACTCGATCCTATTTCTAGTTACGGGAACGAAAGCGTGAAATGGAAATGAGCCGTGGCAGTTGTGGTCCGAGATTCGAACTTGGGAAATGGATGTCCGAGGTAGTGGCGGAAGCTTTCACTTGTCCACGATCTCGTGGAGAAAATTGTCAAGGCTACACGACAGAAGACAAGTATGTATCTATGTGAGGATCGATAACACGTGCGGAGGGTGCGCTTCGGCGATGGGACGAGGAGAAAACGAGAGAGAGAGAGAGAGAGAGAGGGGGGAAGAGAACGAATATGTGAAAAAGAGGGGAACAAGCGAAAATGTTGTTTTCCGAATGTCCCTCGAATCAGAGGGATTTATTCATGAATTCCGACCGTCGGTTTTTCGTCGAATTAAATATCGTTTATAAGTCGAACGAATAGGAGACTTACAGCGTACGTGGACACGAATTAATCAGGGCCTGTTAACCGAACCAATTTCACGTGTATTCCAATTAGTTCTGATAATCGAAATTCGAGCGAAATTTGTGCGTAATTGGGAAAGTTTATGATTTTCGATAAAATTGCCATTTGGAGATTGACTTTGTCTGGAAGGACTGTACGTGTGAATATATACAAGTGAAGACTATAATAATGATGAACAATGGTCGATAATTTCAACTGTTGTAATTTCGTAAGAGAAAATCATAGTTTGTTTGATCTCATTTTAAACTATATGTAGAACCTCTATTTTGTTAATGCAAAGTTGGTTCTTTTCAAATGAGTGGAAAAGCGAGGATACTTTTCTTCTTTCGAAAATTGTAAAAATTCAAACAGCTTTGGAAAAAGAATCTCTGAAAAATTTTTCTCGTGATAAAATGCGCGATCAAATGAAGCTTTCTCTTTACAACAAGCTCTTAGAATTTGCTACACGATTTTTTTCATCATTTCATTGAACTTTGAACGAGAAATTGATCGTTTAATCCTAATGTTTAAAGTTTGATAAAATGATGAAAAAAAAATCGTTCGGAGATTTTTGTAAAAATATCTCACTCTTGAAGATAATAATGGATTTGGCTGTGAAAAAATTCTTTTATTGCTTTCAGAAACAATTTTCGAAGAAAGAGCATCTTTATTTTCTCACGCGCTGCGTAATGTAAAATCGTTTTTGAGAAAAAAAAAAAAAAAAAAAAAAAAACGTTTGAATCGCGCAGAAACGTAGAGTAAAACGGAAACCAGAGGATTCTCGAATCCAGCGCAACANAAAAATTTTTTAAAAAAAAGCACTTTTTTTTTTTCTCCCGCGGCGCAATATAAAAACTTTTTTTTGAAAAAAAAAAAAAAAAAAAAAAAACGTTTGTCAAAGTAGAAGTTATATCCTTTTATTTAATTTAAATTATCGACAATGTTTCATCGTTGTTTGTTCACTTACATATTTTCGTCACGTATTCGTGTATTTATATTTGTATACTAGATTTTCTAGAAAAATATGTTCGAATGCATCGCATATAAAGTTCTGAAAAAAAAAAAAAGAATCAGGGCACAATACGTGAATAGAAGCTGTCAAGAGACGCGTGTGATATAAATTGGATTAGATGTACCGTGCATAAATGGCAGACGGTAATGCTACGTTGTTTTTACGGAGCGCTGAGAATTAAAAACGACGTTGCACTTTTAAAATACGATGATCGTACTATGCACATATCAATGACGATCATTGTAAATTCATCGTTTTTTCCAAGAATCGCGGAATTTACGAGCGAAGAGTCGAAAGTATAAAAGGAAATTTTATTGGCACGGAGCTGGCTGGCTGGTTGAAATCGTAAAAAGGCGGTCCGTGTGCGTGCTGCGAGTGCGAAATGCATTCTATCCTATAGTCGATCGCTTGCGGAACTATGATAAACGTGTTTACGACGCCGTCAAGTTCTCTTTCTGTTTTTAATTCTCAACGGGAGACGCTATACTGTCGCCTCGGTGGATTGGTTTTATTTTAATATCTTTATAACACGTTCACTAGTAAAAAGTTGTAATTCTTCATCCTTGGAATTACACGTTCGTTTAACTGATTAGGGCGTCAAATAGTATGAGAGCCGCATATTTTGTTATTTAAAGCAGGGCACGTGCCAGTAACAGGAAAAATATTAAAATCGACAGTATTATGAAATATTAAAATAATTTCTTTAATCTCCCTTTGTCGTTATTGCGATGAATTTATATTATATTGTGTTATTTAAATAATTGAAACTGGGCTGGGCATGTGTCAGTAACAGAAGAAATATTAAAATAGCTGAAACATTGACAATTTTACATAAAAATATTTGTTTTCCTCCCTTCTTCATTGTTACGACGAATTAACGAAACGAAGGAGATTATAAAATTAATTTTTAATATTCGGCAGAATGTACCGACGAAACGTATTCCATTTATTTGACTGAAATATTGGCTGCCGGAAATTTGTGAACGAGCTTCCTGCAAACGAGGTTCGGAAATACGCTCATCGACGCGAACAATCACACTGAACGATATAGTAACACTTCGAGTTTTCTGGTCGAACTTTATCAATATATGAGTGATAAATAAAAAGAAATTAGAACAGAATCGAATTTCGAGCGATTGTCCGGATAGTTGTTTCTTATTTAACGCCGGGACCATCGAACTGTTCAAAACGACGAGTTTGAAATTTTTTAAAAAAAAGTGGAAAGAGATTTAAATGAATTTTAACAAAAGCTTCTCCTCTCCATTGTGTGTCCAAAGTTTCTCTATAGTTTTTACTTTAATGTCTCTGATGGAAATTTTGCGCTTCAATCGTCGATGGTTCTAGGTGTTAAAAAAAAAAAAAAAAAATAGTGTTTCGAATAGATGATACGTACGACTGCACACAGAATGCGCGTGGTATGCAAAAAATGTAGAAAATATTCGAATAAGCGCGATATTCAATAGGCGAAGGAGATTTCTGCTTCGGTGGCACATATTCTTTTTCCAACTTCAGTTCAAAATACAGAGTTCGTGAAAATATGAATTATGCATAAACATTCACACGCAGACTATTAATAAAATTTCCGACAACCTACGTTCATACAATAACGTTTGCCTCCTATTTATATATATGTCGACAGAAGACTAGAAAAGTCTGGAACTTCTCCTATATATTCGATTAGACACATGTACTACGTATTTTACATGTTGTATCGTTCAGTTGCAAATCGTTTCTTTTTCTTTTCCCACCCACCGTCAATCAATTGATAAATAAACGAATAATTATCATAAAACGACACCAAAGTCCCTCTAAATCAGGATGATACGGTCATCTGTCAGCAGCATGTACAGAGGCAATAATTATTACAATAAATTCGTTGCCGTTGGCAGTGAAAAATAGAGGCGATATTAAAGGGAGAAGCTGGTTAATTGCCTGCGGCGAAGACGGCCCGAATAATATTGCAATAATTCCTGGCCATTTCTCATCCACCTGAATCGCAAAATCCCACGGTCATTTAATACTTTCGCGCTGTCATTCGTACTGCCGAAATCCGTCGAGATTTCCCCGGTAATTCAACGGTGGCCGGGTGATTCGCCTATCTTTCTACTTGTTACGACGATGTGTCAACCGCTCTGGCGCTGGCAAACTGATTGCGGACCATAACGAGTGACCGAACCCGTATATACAACAATTCGTCGCTTTCTTCCTCGGTAGAAATTATTGAGGAGCAATGAATTTTCTTATTTGTTTTGCCTATTTTATTTGTTTTAACTTAAATGCACTTGAAATTGAGAAAATATTACAATTTTGGGGCAAGGAAATTCCAGCGTTTTCGGCGCGAGAGATTGAACCTCGAGAGTACGATAGAATTAATTCAACACGCGAACGTATTGGATGAGGACGTGTAAGTTTTATACTCGGCGCTCGCTCGCTCCACCTCTCGTAGTAGATGTTCCGAGGATAGTGGGTAGAAACGATGTAACGAGGTTGTAAAATCGATCGTGGTCACTTTATCAGTTACACCGTATTAGACGCTTTGCGTAACATCGGTGCGTCCCGGTGTGACTTTGGAAAAATCAAACATCAAGTTTGATGTATTAGAAATGTTTTACAGCGCGCGTTGACATCTTTGCTAGGAAATTAGGTCATTAGAGTGATGAATGTTCAACGTACGTAAATGTATGAACTTTTGAGACTAAATTTCATCGCGTTGTCGTAACATTCTATCTAACAAATGATATCTCCGTAAATAGTTAATATATAATATATTATAATATATATTAATATAATTGTTGCAATTAATTATAATAACTAACATAATTAAATATATTTTCTAATTAAATTGCATTTTGTCAAATACAACTATCTTTGAGACTGAATTTTATCGTGTCACATAACTACAGTGGCAAGTGATAAAATCGACCTAGTTCCTTCCATTTGTAATTTATAGTTTTTCCAATTAAATTACACCTTGTCAAATACAACTATCTTTAAGACTAAATTTTACAAATGATATATCCGTAAATAATTAATATATAATATATTATAATCATAATATATATTAATATAATTGTTGTAATTAACTATAATAATTAAATAATATATATATTAATAATAATATAATATAATAATATTATAATTATAATATATATATTAATGTAATTGTTGTAATTAATTATAACAATTAATATAATTAAATATATTTTCCAATTAAGTTGCATTTTGTCAAATACAACTATCATTGAGACTGAATTTCATCGTGTCACATAACTACAATGGCAAGTGATAAAATCGATCTAGTTCCTTCCATTTGTTAATTTTTTCCAATTAAATTACACCTTGTCGAATATAACAATTTTGATGTATTAAACATATAAACATATAACTTTAACATTAAATGTATTTTCATTATCAAACACAACTATTTTTTTATAAATAGAAACTATTTTCCGTTTTATTATTAAAACAGTCAATCATCGACTGCAGCTATGCTAATTTTCCAACGATTGTTTGTTCAGCTGTTACGACGAGCACAGCATCGTATATCTTTATTCGCGCTCGCGTCCACGCAAGAGATACAAAATATAACACACTCGTGCTCCCAGCTCCGTTTCCAATTGCGCCCAACGGTTGAAGCGCAATTCCCGTTTTGCGGGCTGTAATAATGGAATTTCAAATGTCGATAAAATGTTCATGGCGGATAGCGGATCGTCGGCGAATCGATCGCGAACGGGTCTTAACGAACGAGATAACGAGAACGTGACATCCGAGTGGCAAAGGATTATCCGGGCGATCTGCATCCCGTTCAGACGGAAAATAATATATCAGTTTCAATTTCGTCGATCGTCTTCGCCGGCGAATTCGCTCGGATAGCCCCGGAGGAAAGAGTGGTTACATTGCATGGACGCTGCCGTTCATCCGATAGAGCCTTCTATTTCGGTTCCAGAGCCAGATCGATCAGCGTTGCAAAATTGGAATATCGATCGAGCGAGCGTCGTGTTGCTTTTCAGTCGCGTCCGAGGCTTTTCCCTCGCGATTTATAAGCAACGGCACGCCGCGTACACGTATTCATCGTCGTCGTTCGTGAAAATTCGGCAGTGCGTCGCAATTTTTCCGAATAATAACGTGGAAAATGGAAGATGGCCTCCGCCTCTCGCTTAATCGTTGCTGAACGTTGTTTGTTGGCCGTTCGCCTTTAAGGGAAATCAATTTTTCCTCGTCGAAAATAGATTATATAGGTTATCCGAGAAAGTAAGCAGAGATCTTTCGGATGATTTAATTAACCGGAATATTCCGAGTATCTGCGGGCGTTTCTGCAAACTTGCATTAAACAGCGTGCACTCTCAGACTTCTTTCACTTGCGTTTTTGAACGTTTCATATATCTTTGTTGTTTTCTGCGTATATTTTTGCATCTATAAATTACTCACAAATGTATGAAAATGTATATATATATTTTTGCATCTATAAATTACTCATAAATGTATGAAAATGTATATATATATATTTGCATCTATAAATTACTCCTAAACGTATGAAAATGTATATATATTTTTGCATCTATAAATTACTCATAAACGTATGAAAATGTATATATATATATTTGCATCTATAAATTACTTACAAACGTATGAAAATGTATATATATATATATATTTTTGCATCTATAAATTACTCACAAACATATGAAAATGTATATATATTTTTGCATCTATAAATTACTCATAAACGTATGAAAATGTATATATATATTTTTGCATCTATAAATTACTCACAAACGTATGAAAATGTATATATATATATATTTTTGCATCTATAAATTACTCATAAACGTATAAAAATGTATATATATATATTTTTGCATCTATAAATTACTCACAAACGTATGAAAATGTATATATATATATATTTTTGCATCTATAAATTACTCATAAACGTATGAAAATGTATATATATGTATATATGTATATTTTTGCATCTATAAATTACTCACAAACGTAACCAGTCCAGGCTGATATTTCTAATATTTCTTTCAAACTCATTTAGCGCCAGGTGGCGCAATCTTTTGGAAAAAGCATCAACGTAAAAAGTCGCGTAATATAAATTGCAAATGTAATTCTTCCTCTGCAAGAAACAATTGAAAAAAAATTCTCGTATACGTGTTAAGATTTTTAAGACAAGACTAATCTTTCTCAAAGGGAAGAGGGGAAAAGAAAGGCGAAGAGAATTGAAAAAATTCAATTTACAATTTCATTCAAATCGTCGCCACGGTTGTTGAAAACATCGATAAACAAATGCTTTTGAGAATTTCTTTTCCTCTCGGGGTTGTCAGTTCCATCTTTGCGTTTCCTTCGCCACCGTTTGTTTCGCGAGTCAGGTTTCTTTCTTCTAAGAACGAAAGAGAGTCGTATTGTACGACCGATAGAAAATGGTGTTCTGGAGACCACAGTCTGCAATTTTTCACTTTTCTCATTCCTTTTCGAGCTCAACTTTTTTTTTTCATCGTTGAATACATTGTATTAGGAAGTTCGTAAGTACGGTCGGCTTTAGAGAACGACCGAGGCAAAAAGGGGTCTTGCCCCGCATAAGAAACTGTCCTGATCCTGAATTCGAGTAGTGGTAGCAGTTCATTTTAGGCGCTTTTCCACGCAATTTTTAACAAGTAATAAGATACAAAAAGAGCAGATCGTTCTGATGGAACAAACGAGTGGACTTTCGTTGGAAGAAAAAAAGAGTGGAGTTCACTCTTCGTAACACGAGAGAGGCTCTACAAATTTCCGACACATTTTTCTTGCGTGAAATCATGGTGTGAAATATTTACGATAAGTTTAATTGAATCGGAATTTAGTCCATTTATCGTTAATACGTATGGTGAATTTGTCAATTGACAAATAAATAAATTGACCATAATTTAGAAATTTCATACACGCGAAACACAGTGTATTTTATTTTAGAGATTTCAATGATTTTTCGTCGAATATATAAATAAAAGTTTCCGCGAATATATAATAAAAAGTTTTTCTATTTTCTTTTTTTTTTTACTTTAATGGAAATATCTGATGGAAGTGTCGCGTGTCAATTTGAGAATTTGCAAATACAATTCTCGTCGTAGGTATTAATTCTTTGCTATTATGTCAACTCGAGAACAGTTTGTCGAGAGACAAATCATGTCCGAAAACTGAATGACGTATGAGAGTTGAATATCACCGTGCAATTATTAAATTCTTAACTGGCATTATTAGGTCGTCGAGGGCCGTGAAAATTTTCATATTTTCAGTTTAAATTTCGCTGCCAATCTTCGTTACGAAGAATGTGAAGTGTAAAATAAAATCAAATATTCTGAACTTTGGTGATCTACTACCGTCCAATAATATCGCTTGAGAGTTAATAGAGTTAATTATTCTTAATAAAAAAAAAAAAAAAAGACAACGTGATCAAATTAACATTATTGGAGAACGTTTGCAAGTTGCAAATATTGATAAATCTCCTTGCGTCTTAATAAATGTTAAGACTAATCTGCGTTGATACAATGGAAGTTGTGAAAGAGCCAGACGAGAGAGAACAGAATTTCCAGCGAGCGCTTGGAAAGATCGGATGGAGGATTCCATTAATCATTAATACAATCAGGGAATAAGATGCCGAGGTGTGATTGCCAGGGCATTTGAAATCTGGAGCAAAAGTTATTAAACTATTTACACTGTGCTCCTGCGATAAAACTAGGCGAGCGACCTCAGCAGACTTGTTCTCCGTATCAAATGAATGCTTGCACTATAGAAACGAGTGATTAATGGCGTCGAAGATGTGTGTATCGCGTGTCTATTTGCATAGGATTCTCTGTCCTTCTCCGAAACGTGGTAGACGAGAAAGACAGACGTTCCATCAAATTAACTCTACAGTAAGAGCGATAGTAATCTCTCTAGTCGAATATTTCTCGTGCACGGCGATAAGATTCTAGCATTCGAGCGGAAAACGCCGCGGAAAAACTGGAGCAATAAAGGGACATTTATTTCCGCTACAAAGAGAAGTATCGGGTTTACGAGATGCGTTGTAATATTTGCATTCTCGGTCAAGTGCTCGAGGGAGAGAGTCGGAAGAGAGTCGCGGAGGGAATTATTCCGCCGCCGGAAGGAAACCGGTACGCTCGCTATTAAAACTCGAGAGCAATTTTTCCTTCGATTCCAAAGAAATTCGTTACGTTCCACGGTTAGAAAAAAAAAAAAAAAAAAAGAAAAAAAAAGGAAAGTGAGCGAAAGGTAATTTCCCTTCGAAAATATCCGAACTCTCTCCCCCTCCTCCCCCGCAGAAATATGCACTTGAATCTTCATGTGTCACTTTGAAGGCTGCCACTTTTCACCTGAAGGCTGAATAGCGACAGAAAAAAAAAAGAAGATGTAACGCGGTTGAATCTTTGCATAAATAGCAGTGATATTTTACAACGTTTTCAATGAATACAGTGATGCACATGTGTACTGTTCTCGCTCGCATAAGTGTCAGTCCGTATTTTGCTTTCGCGCCGGAATTTTCGCGTTGGGAATGTTTTATGAATCTCATTTTTACCCGCTGTCAGGACAGGGGAATATTACGAGATCAAGTTTGGTGAAAAATTGGGAGAAATACCGCAGATAAATTACAGGCCGCGTCAATGATACCACGTGGCCGAAGCGTATAATTTTCACAGCGACTCCCATCAATATTCGAACACTGAATAATGAAACTGTTTAATAATAATTTGTAAAAGGGGCTGGTTTTAAAGCTCGAGGCCACCACTTTCGAAACGTGTTTTGTCGTATTATTATTAAAATGCTTTTGCGTCGCGTAACAGGCTAATGTTAATTGTAATGGTATATGAAAAAATTGGAAAGTTTTTTTTTTTTATGACTGAATTTATAGTGGATTTGAGTGACTTTGTTTTCTTTGTCATTTTATTGAACTTTGTACATTAGGCTTACATCTATCATTCAAAGTTCGATAAATTGTATGTTGTAAACAGTCATTTCAATTTTCAAATTCAAGCTTGTAGATTTAGTAATGAAACGAATGTTTCAATAATAATTTCCAGCACTTTCGAGAAGAAAAGTGTCTTCATCTTGACGTAATGGAAAACATCCTGAAATAGCACGAATGGAAAACATCCTGAATAGCATGTTTCCCTCGTAATGGAAAAACATCCTGAAATAGCATGAATGATGAATTTCGAAAGTAGAGGCCCCAAGCTTCAAAATGATGCCAAGTTTACCATTGTACAATTCCTTTTTACAAAATTATATGTTTCAATATTTAGTGCCCTACCATTTCACCTCTTGCATTAGAATGACGCACGTCGAGAATATTTGGCCTAAAATTGCAATACTTTCTCAGTTTTAAGTATATTTAAGAAGAACAAAATAGGCAAAAGAAATAATAAATTCGTTACTTCTCAATAATTTCTATCCAGTGATATCATATACGGCGAATTATTATGTACGATTTGGTCACTCGTTATGGTCCGCAATCAATTGCCAGCGCAAGTGGTTGAATGATCTGATTCACTGTAATTGGTTGGCTTTTAAAAAGTGACAAAGTAGATAATTAAGAATGATGTCAATGACGCTTCTTTTAATAATGACAGTTCCTTGATATTCAAAATGACACTTTTAATTATCTGTTAATAGCGAGAGACCATCGTATGATGAGGTTAGAATTGCAGTTGCTCGCACGATGAAAGTATTCGAACGTTTGTTGGAACTTTTTATGAATATGCTACGTGTGTTGTACGAAATTTTATTAGCACAATGACATGTGAATTTTGAAGAAGCTCTGAGAATAATGCAAATATATAGTATATTGCAGACAAAAGTATTGAAATAGTAATAGCAATGCATTGTAACTTGAATATTCAGTTTTAACTTATATATATATATACATATATATTTATTTTATTTATATATGTATATAAACAATTTTTAATTTTCACAATTTTTTATATATTTATATAATTAATTTTTATATTTACTTTATATATAATTTTTTAACTTTTATTATACTTAAAACAGTTATTCATGCTGTAAATTTCGCCAATATAATCATAACAATCGTGTCTCGTTACAGTGTTAATTTAAAAAATATTTCACTCACAACGCACATATTATATTTTATTATATTATATATATTATATATAATAAAATTATATATTATTTATATATTATAATTTTATTATATTATATATATTATATATAATAAAATTATTATTTTATTTATTATATTATTTATATATTTATAATTTTTATTATATTATATATTTTATTTATATATCTTTATTATATTATATAACGTAATGTGCCTCAAAAAATCCAACTTTCGCATCTGCTAGAAAAATAAACTGTAAAAACTGTTTCGTAAAACGATCATTCTGTAACTTTACAATCGAGTTACTCCCAGCGGGAAACAAATTGTCCAGATATTTTTTACTCGTTCCCGTAACTCTCTCGCCCCGTTGTAATTCTCGAATAGATATAAAAAAAAAAAAAAAAAGAAAAAAAAAAGAAAAGAAAAGAAAAAAGGAAAAAAGATAAAGTTGAATGACGATGACGTTGAATTAATTGAATTGTAAATAATAATTGCTGGAAGGATTTGCTCCGTTCCTGCGTCTCTCTCTCTTTTTTTTTTTTTTCTACTAATTGGCTGTCAGGTTTGTTAATGTTCATTCTCCACGTAATTGTCACGTACCAATTGATGGGGCCAAGGGGCTTCGGTCACACACGTTCATTTCTCGTCACGCGGGTGTGGCTCGCCGTGGTTTTGTTACGTTCGTTGCGGCCCATTTCCCCTGTACATAATCATCCTCACGTTTCTCACGCGTCGCATGTGCAACATCTTTTTTGAGGGAGGGGGAATCACGTTGTTTCCGTTTGAAAGCCGAGAGACAAAGCTCGGGACTCGTATGTGTCGTTGAGCAGGAATTCGTCACGCTAAATCCGCAATTCGGCTTTATCGCGCAATTCCAAAAAGTTTTTCGAAAATTCGACACGTCTGGAATTCGAGCGATTCGCATCTGTGAAAGTAACGGGGGAACGATCTGATCGTCGAATTTTTTTTCACACTCGTAAGTGTGTGTTATTCTTGAGGGGAAAACTGTACGAAGGAAACTTCGTTTTCGCTTTTAATCGCCGAGTCGAAAATGGAGTCAAGTCATATTGCATGTGCTCGAGAAACCATACTCCGATATGTTATATACATACATACCTCATTCTCTGCCACTGATCTTGCCTACCACCAGTTTGAATGAAGCTACTAATCATTTTTTAACGAGCACACGCGCGAGCAAGAAGCACATCTCAATGCAAAACGTAAAGTTCAGCCCTACAGATACAGACGTAGTGGTTATTACAGTTAGGAAGTGTCCCGGAGTAATCTCGTAACTTTCGCAAGGCACGCACCGAGAGCATACTCATTTCGCTGTTATGCGTCATGCACCATACTGATCGAAATTAACACACAATCTTTAACCAGACGAAGACTCGTGGGATCGTGATTGCTAAATATACATATACTTTAATAGTAGTACGAGTTTCTTTTTTTTTTTTTTGTATGAATTAGCGTAATTATACAACTGTACAAAATTTCAAGAAGTAGATAATCTCGTAATTTCTAGATCGCGGTGAGAGATTGTAATTTCTCAGTGATCAAATTACAAATTATGTAATTGTCATGTAATTTCTCAGTTTCTTATTCCGGTTGTTGAAGATAAATATTGTGCAATTCGAAAAGTACTGTGTACTAGTATTTTATATTGTACACAATATTATACTAGTATTTTATATTGTATACAATATTATATTAGTATTTTGTATTTTGTGTGTATATATATATTACAACTATACAACAAAATTTCAAGAAGTAAATATTTGTAACTTTTAAATCGCGATAAGAGATTATATAATTTTCGTAAGCAAAGAACATTCCGGTTATTGAGGATAAATATACTGTGAAATTCAAAAAGTATTGTGTACTAGTATTTTATATTGTGTGTGTGTGTATATATATATATACACAATATTACAACTAAATAATAAAATTTCAAGAAGTAAATGTTTGCAACGCCTAGCTCGCGATAATTTCTCATAAGCAAAGGACATTCTAATTATTGAACATAAATACTGTGCAATTCGAAAAGTATTGTATACTAGTATTTTATACTATAAAATAGTGTTCTATACTAGTTATATTTTATACTGTATACTAGTATTTTATACTGTACATCAATGTTGTATACTAGTATTTTATACTGTATACCAGTGTTATATACTAGTATTTTATACTGTATACCAGTGTTGTATACTAGTATTTTATACTGTATACCAGTGTTGTATACTAGTATTTTATACTGTATACCAGTGTTGTATACTAATATTTCATACTGTATATCAGTGTTGTATACTAGTATTTTATACTATATACCAGTTTTGTGTACTAGTATTTTATACTGTATACCGGTGTTATATACTAGTATTTTATACTGTATACCAGTGTTGTACACTAGTATTTTATACTGTATACCGGTGTTCTAAACTAGTATTTTATACTGTATACCAGTGTTCTATACTAGTATTTTATACTGTATACCAGTGTTGTGTACTAGTATTTTATACTGTATACCAGTGCTGTATATTAGTATTTTATACTATATACTATATACTAGTATTTTATACTATATGCTATATACTAGTATTTTATACTATATACTATATACTAGTATTTTATACTGTACACTAGTGTTGTATACTAGTATTATATACTAGTAACTGTGTCAACGACCAGTTGTGCTCGAAAGTACACCGTTCATAGCTGAAAACTTCACGATCTCCCGAGGCTCGCCCCGCTTTTTCCAAATTACGAGTTTGGTCTTGAATCGTTCGCACGGGTCCACCGCGTTCAGTCGAAGAGAGGTAACGTGAACTAGAGCGAGAGTGAGAAGAGAAATGCGTGCAGCGAGAGAGAGAGAGAGAGAGAGAGAGAGAGAGAGAGAATAATGCAAGTGAAAATGAATTGAAATGAAATGAAGTGAAAGAAAAAACGAGCGTACCTTGTTTCAAAACCCCTTTAGTAACGGAGGCAAAGTCGGAGGAGAGGAGCCAGAGGAAACTGGAAGTGGGTGAGCTAGTGTGGGGCGCCGCAAGAGGAAGTCCGGCGTGGCCGGGCAAGGTCGAGTCTTTGGGCCCACCGGGCACCATGACTGTCTGGGTCCGTTGGTACGGGGGCGGGGGCGGTCGCAGCCAGGTCGAGGTCAAGGCTCTCAAGTCACTCTCCGAAGGCCTCGAGGCGCACCACCGTGCGCGAAAAAAGTTTAGGAAGTGAGTCGCACCATCACCAGTCGTTCGGACATCAACTTCATAGAGACTTATCTAGAGGGTTTTGTCCAATTTTTTTCTGCTTTTTTTTCTCTCTCTTTGCGGGGTGGGGAGGGGAGGGGAGGGGAGGGGGGAGGGGAGGGGGGAGGGGAGGACAGAGGGATGAACGATTACCATTTACGCAACGATCAACACGACGCGAGGTTTTTCTCTCGATAAATGTTCGTTGTTGCATGATCTCTCTTTAGATATTCCACCGACATTCTTGCGCTTCATGTGTATATGTATAAATTTTTTCATTTTTTTTTTTTTTTTTTTTTTTTTGTACTTTCGTAGTTATTGAAAAATTTCCGTAAAAAAAAAAACAAAAAAAAAATAAGTCTCTGTTGCCGTGCAAAAAAATTCATAGCAATCCGAGTAAAGCGTTTCTGGTTGAGGGATTAATAAAAGTAATAAATCACTTTTCGCGCGGATCGGATTTCCCTGTCGATGAAATATTATGTGCATTACTTTTGCAAACCCGTACCGCGTGTGTTTTTGTAACGCGAGCGAATGTTTTTTTTTTTTTTTTTTAATAATCGAAGATAAATAACGCGATTCTGTTTCGTATTTTGTTATCGTTTGTCCTACCCGGTATTCGAGATAGATCGAAATATACAAAGATTGATAAATGTTTTACACAGTTGATCTGCACGTAGTTATTGACAACTAGCGTTTCCTG
Source organism: Frieseomelitta varia (assembly GCF_011392965.1). Lineage (NCBI taxonomy): Eukaryota > Metazoa > Arthropoda > Insecta > Hymenoptera > Apidae > Frieseomelitta > Frieseomelitta varia. Next base: position 468,226 of record NW_025110346.1, read on the forward strand.
TTCGTTATTTTATCGTTGATTACGTTTGCAGCGCGTTTTGTATCAACGGAGCAACGTTGTAAAGCATTTATTAGCAAACCAACAGCCAATAATCGAAAACGATGATCGAGTCTCTGTTCATTATAGGAAAACCTTTCGCGTAGCTGCGATTTTTCATTTCGCGATTATTACTCGTTTAACAGTAGAATGCTTTCAACAAGTATCTATAGAAAAAAATCTCCCGAGTTGGAAGGAATTTCGCTTTTCACTCTGTTTTCACGTTGATCGCAGTTGCGCGACTTTTTTTAGATGTACTTTAGCCCACACTCTGCAAACACATGCGCAATTTTTATTCATATTCGCTTAGTATTGCTGTTTAAACATAACTTACGTATCCCTTGTTCAGTAGTAAATTCTTCCTGTGTCTCGTTTACAGAAAAAAAAAGAAAGTATTTATTGTCGCAATACGGCTACGCAACAGATAACGAATAAATTTTTATGAGATTCTTCTCGATGTTGCATTCAGCGTTCAATGATGCGCGTGAAATATCGAATGAAAAAAAAAAAAAAGCGACAGATTCACGGTTGAGAATGTTTTAATAATAACGCGAACGTTCGTTGTTCGAAATCCGCTTATAAAGGATATCCGACAGCCGGATATTTAAATTTGGTTGATTGGATCGAAGCTCTTATTGACAATTGGAAAAAGCAATTACACGTCCGAGTAAATTCTCTTTTTTTTTCTTTTTTTTTTTCATTTCCCCCCATACGCCGATTAATCGAACACTGGAGAAACAAACAGCGTAAAATTTCCTCCCGTTTATTCTCGATCGACTCGATGCAAAAAAGAGCAGCCAAAGTAGCGTGCCCGTAGTTGCGTAGCGCGTTGATCGTAGATCGCGATCGTGGCTTTGCTCGTTTGCCCCTTCCCTCCCCCGATTGGAATCGCGATCATGACTGAATGCCACGACTAATCCCACGATTCTCTCGTTTGCCCGGTTTCTTTTTCTAGAAGTCGTAAATTGAACATGCAGCTGGAGAACGCGATACAGGAAGCGATGGCGGAGCTGGACAAGGCGACGGAGCGGAGCAACGAGCCGAAGATCATCGGGAGCAGGTCCTGCAGAACGACGCAAGGTGGCGGCAAGGGCTCGGAGAGCAGCGGCGCCGTTTCGAGGCAAGAGGGCAAAAGGTCGTCGAAGAAGTCCGTCGGTTCCTTGAACAACGTCGCGGCTGAGCAGAACGAGTGTAGGTGATCGACTCACGGCGACGAGCTGCGCTGCTCTGCGATGAGAAACCGATTGTCACCGAGTGGCGACTTGCTGCTTTTCGCCGACTGACTCTCTGTACTCGTATTCTCGCTAACGCAACGCGTTGTTTGTACTCGACAGAACCAACTGAGCCTCGAAATTCTACGAAATTCTACATTCTTCAACATCGACACACCGGTTTTTCGGTGGTCTTACTTTCCAAGTACCAAGATTCGGATTTTCCTAGAAGCTTTACCTTTCTGCGTTGCGATCGTCGCGTGAAAATCGTTCGAATCGTGTAAAATGTCACGAGAGCCACGTGTTGCACGCGAGAGATGTAAGCGAGAACGCTAGACGAGAGAATTGAGATTCCAGTGATGATGAGAATCGCGACGCAGAAACCGGGGGATGGGGGGGTTGTTGAACGAAAGCGAGATCGATTGTAGAGTAAACGAAAATTGTACATACATTCTTCCTCTGTCGTAGTAAACGAGAATTGTTCGATTCTAGAAGGTAACGGAGCGCTAAGTAAGTATTATACATATATATCGCTCTTTCCAAGCAGGAGAGAGAGTAAAAAAAGAAAAAAAAGAAAACCAATATCGCGGTCCAGTTTGTTGACGAACAAAGCAACAAAATCGACGAATCCATAAGCATCCGAAAGAGAAGAAAATTATTACGGTTGTCTTTTGATAGAATCAAAAAAAAAAAAAAAAAAAAAAAAAAAAGAAAAACAAAAAAAAGAAACGTAGGTGAAAAACGTAGATTCGCGAACGATTCGATCGACGTTCTTCTTGCGACACGCGCGAGCACGTTTATTTTTCTTGTACATACATACATACATACATGCGTACATACATACGTGAGTGTCGACGATAACGAAAGGCGTGAAAGTTTGTAGAAACTGTGTGGGTGCATCACGTTGATAAAGCGGAGAGAGAGAGAGAGAGAGAGAAGTCAATCGAATGTGATTGAAGCGACTGAATCTGTAGTAGAAGTAGAGAGAGAGAGAGAGATACTATGTAATCAAGTTACGAAGAGATTTTTATCGATCGAAAGTCGGTCCTCGACGTGATATAGGATAAATTCTGTCGTTATTGTCTTTGCGATGCAATGATTTGCTACTGCGGGCGAGCGTCCAACGTTCTGGCAAAACACCATAATTTCCTACTGTGCGAGGTGAAGCGTTCAAAGCGTTACGCGAAGCAAATCGTTGCCACGAACAACATTGTCGCGTTGTAATATCGTTTAGCTGTTCTAATCGTCTAATTCTGAAACCAGAGCCTGTTGGATCCTTCGTTTGTTAAGAATATTTTTGAAAAAAAGAATATTTACTCGAGAAATTTGCTTCCGGCGGCGAAATTGTTGAATGTCGAGTGTATATTTTCCTTTGATGGTCAGGATTAACACGAAGAAAAGGTGGGAGGGGGGAGAAGTTGTAAAGAAAATGTAATAATCGGCGTTATTAGAACGAAAGAGTCCGGATTGTATCGTTACACGCGTGATTACTTACGTGATTACGATCATCGGGTGTGATACTGGAAAGTTTCTTTCGTTCGAGAACTATTGAAACGACGCGACGAGTTTGAAAAGTATTACGTAGCTAAGCGCATCGATTGTAAAGAATACTGTGCAGACCTTTCTTTCTTTTTCTTTTTTCTTTTTTTTTTTTTTCTTTTTTTCTTTTCGAGTCGTCGAACTGAAACCAGACTTACAGCTAGCAAAGACGAGTGTAACTCGAATTGTAACGCGAAAGATAATACACTCTGCAGATAATAAAAATCCGCGTAAACGAACGCGAGCGATTCTTGCAACTTTCGAACTTTCGAGACGTTGTTTCGAATGTAACATACGAGTGTAAGTGGCAATTTGTATCTTCGAGACTTGCGTAAAATACGTGCAACGTAATACCAGTTAGAACCTACGATCGGAGCGTTCCATTTTAAAACGGCGAACACACTCTCACGCGTCACGGTCGATTTTTCGTTTTCCTTTTTTTTTTCTTTTTTTTTTTCGCGCGAGCATGCATACGTACACTTGCATTCGAGATACAGGAACAAGTAGTTTTTAAACGATATTTTTGAGAAAGAATCAACATCACAGTATACTATAGGAAAAGAAGTCATTGTTCCCGGTCCATCATTTTTTTAAACGGCTATACAGACAAGTGAATGTACGAGAAGCAAGCCAAGTTTTACCCGGGAGGTCATCGTGTTGCGTTATGTAGTTAAAGCAACACGTCGAGAGCTCTTTTTTAACCACGGCCGACGTTTTTTGATCCGCGTGAATCGTTTTCTAATTAGGCGTATTCTTTAGACGTGTACATAAGAAACGATTCGAGTTAATGAAACGGGAGAAAAAAAAAAAGAGGTCTCTGCGAAGTGTCGTTTATCCGATTTTTTAATCACGGGACACACGTTGAATTTCCACTTTTAACAAAAAGAGAGAGAAAGAAAAAAGAAAGAAAAAAAATATCGGGTGTCTTTCGAGTAACTTGAAGTAAATTTTACTTAGAAGTTAGAAAACAGAGAACGAAAACCAAAAGACAAAAAAAAAAAAAGAAAAGAGAGTGAGGAAGATAACGCAATGGAAGAAGCGTAGAACGCCGAGAAAATTTAAAAAGATACACTCTTTTTCATTTTCACGTTCTCTCTGAGTGCGTGTCCAACCATATTTTTTTTTCTCTTTTCCCTTTCTTCTTTCCTGTTCTTTCCCCCCCTTTTTTTTGTTCTTTTCTTCTCTCTTAAATCTCAGTCGAGTACGACAGCGTGTAATTTTAGCGTGTCTTTATTTTTGTATCGAAACACGAAAATCCAAAACTATGGTACCGCGTTGTTCAGCGCACAATTTAACTCTGAGACGCGAGAAAATGTTCCTTTGAAAGCATGTACGCATAAATAATATGTACAAAAGCCATACAGAGCGAATGTTTAAGAGTTAGTAGGATGTACGAGTATTAAATGGATATTTTATTTGATCGAGAGAGAGAGAGAGAGAGAGAGAGAGTATCTGGTCGAAGAGCCATTGTCCACGAGAAAAAGAAAAGATATTGATCGATCTAGGGAAACGTTGCTTCGTCAATCGGAGATAGTTCTTCAATCTCTCAGTGCGTCGACAAACGACCATCGCGTCGTCCGTCAGATTTCTACGTCAGGTCAGCTCTTTATTTTTGGTATGCAAGAAAATCGTGATACGCAGAGTTAGTTCCACTAGTAGCGTGCTACTAAGATCGATTGCTTTCGGCAATTTTCACGTCAACTTGATGAGCAACGTGTTAAGATTCCAATAGATCTGAACACACGCAACAGACAGACAATAAAGAAAATGCAAGTATCAAAAGAGAAGGGGGAGCTGCGCGAACTCTTCCCGCGAAGAGAAACTTGTCGAAACTTCGACTTTCGAAGAAGAACATCCTCGAGTCGAACGAATCTCTATCCAGCCGGCGATTATTCGTTGCTAATGTCCGGCCGAGAGATCGTCACGATCCACGAAACGTCTCGTTTCGCGAGTTTCGCAGATTTTTCTATCGTAACTGGTGTTTTGCGAAAACCTTTCAACGCGTGACGACATTGTCACGAGCGAACTATAAAATAAATCCCCCCCCCCCCGAGGACCAAGTCGCTTTCTAAATTGTTCAATTGTCGAGTCTTTGGCGAAGAGAATGAAAGAACGGTGTAAATCGAACAATAATCCATCGGGTTTCTTCAACCATCTGCGCTGGCAACTGGTTCGCGGACCATAACGAGTGACCGAACCGTAAATACAGTGATTCGTCGCTTTCTTTCTCATTTCACAGAGGAAATTATTCGGAAGTAGTAGATATCAAATAATATCGTTTGTTTTGCCTGGATTACATTGAAATATTACTCGAAACTGAGAAAGCTGTTGCAATTTTGGGAGAAAAACGTTTCTCGACGTCGTTCCAGCGCAAGTGGTTGAAGAAGCGAGTGAAAAAAAAAAAAAAAAAAATGTTCGACGAGATGAACGAGCGCGAGTTCGACCAAGCTTAAACTTTACGAAAGCTAGTTTTATCTCTCTAGTACAGGTAGATCGAGTCGATCGAATTGGTGAACGGGACGAATTCTAAACGCAAGGACCACTGTATAACGCGTACGAGTTTCGAGCGTAGCAACGAGTAATCGCGGCGAAACTCGAACGACGAAGAAACACCGCCGGTGGTTATCTTTTCTTCCATCGAGGGACAAGCCTCGTCGTTCAGTATTCCCTTTGTTCCGAGTTGAGTCGGTTGTTCACGCGCCTCCTAAACTAAACGAACGGTACATCAAACGAAATCAAAAGCTCGCGGCAAGGCTGACCGTGGTCTTGCGCCGGGCCCTTTCCTCGCGGAACACGTTCAAATCCAAAAAAAAAAAAAAAAAAAATTTTCCCTTTGGGGGGACAAAAAAAAAAAAAAAAAAAAAATATTCCCTTTGACGGGACGAATCAACAAAAAAAAAAAAAAGCAGCAACAAAGAGACACTTAGAGCCTCAGGAAGACCAAGACGATGCATTATCTCAGATTTGTAGATTTCTGTTTCTTTTTTTTTTTTTTTTTCTTTTTTTTTTTCTCTGATCAGTGAAAGGCGAAAGACATATCACCGGCCGCGAATGACGATATATTCGAACGATCGACACGCATGAGCTCATAGGTGAGAGGCAAATGCCGAGAGAGGTGGGAAGGATCTAGCGGGAGGATCGTGCGAACGGCTGGCATCATCGCTATTACACAACCATGGGACCGTTTAAAAATAAGACACTCTTTCCTTTCGATTTTATCGTTCGATTTACTACTTCGTGCGACGGAATGTGATTTCGTCTCACGGCCCCCCTTTGACAATGTTTCGACAACATTTCGATCGAGTCGAACACTGACCGAAAAATGGGGGGGCGGTCGTTCTTTTCTTTTCCTTTGAAGTGAATTTATTAACAAAAATACAAAATGCAAAAAAAAAAAAAAAAAGAAGAAGAAGAAGAAATAAGAATAAAGCAAAACAGTAAAGACTTACCTCAGTAACAGTAATGTACGCAAGAATCAAACGTCTTTATGATCGAGAGTACGTATACACACCACGTAGGAGCCGACGTCCTTTGTATATTTTTCCGTAACTGTACATAATTATACATACGCCTTGTCGACATTTAATTGTCGCTGTATGATAACCGTCGATCTGCGCACTTATTTAATATTTATGACGAGATCATCGGAGGGCCTCGGCGAGCTCGCGGAAAAAGCGACGTGAGAGACGAGATTCTTTGCTTCTTTTTTTTTTCTTTTCTTTTTCCAGCGAATCGTTTCATCTACGCACGACTTTTTGAATCGATTTTATACACACACACGCGCGCACGTTTTGTATATTATTTCACGACACAGCGTGTTGATATTTCCGGTGTACACGCAGTCTCGCGTAGCTCGTAGCACACGTTTTGTATTATACATGTGTAATTTTTTCGTATTTGATTGATTTTAGTTGTTGGCTAAAGCCCGATGCCCTTTTATTAATCATTGTCCATTGTCTCTGTGTTTTCTAGTGGAGATTTGTTTCCGTAGGGGAGCGAACTCTGGCGAGAATAAACATGTATGAATAAACACGTGTAAACGCTTATGTATCTATCTATCTTTGTGTTTGTCTTCGTTGTGCATTTTTCTGTTCTTTTCTATTCTTTTTTACACACTGTCATTCTTCGGAATTCTTTCTCACTTTCGCCCCCCTTTTTTTTTCTTTTTTAAGTGAAATGTTTTGGAAAATTTTGTCGAACACGTTGCTTTTTCTCGAATACGAATCAAACGTCGAATCGATAAGAACGGAGAGAGAGAGAGAGAGAAAGAGAGAGAAAGAGAGAGAGAGAGAGTACGAATAATATTGAAACAGAGGCCTACGTTAATCGTCTTTTCTCGCGTCTTCTTTTCCTTCTTGCGACGGACAGACGGGTACGATTAAAAAAAGAAAAAGAAAAAAAGAAAAGAAAAAGAAAACAAAGCAGCGACTAGAGAATAATTAACGCGTTTAGCCAAGCGCTGCGACTAGTAACTGCGGGACACAAACCTTTTTGGAGAACTATATACCGATAGTTATCGAAGTGTGACTGAGAGAGGCGCGAGTCCTTTTTGGCAAATATTTATTGCTATTATTATTTATCAAAAAATAAATAAAAGAAAAAAAGAAGGAAGATGTAGTTATGTTTGACGGAGCGTTTCGTTCGCTTGTTATGTTTTGAGAGAGATCTAAAAAAAAGAAAAAAGAATTAAAGAAGGATAAAGGAGAAGGAAGAGTGGAGGAGTGCGAGGCGACTTTTGTTTCATTGTCGCGTGATGTGTTGCTAGAGTGAGATGAGTGAGGGATAGAGTGAGAACAAAAGTTTAAATTAACCAAAAAGAAAAAAAGAAAAAAAAAAAAAAAGAAAAGGAACGATGGAAAATTTTGGGGAACGAGGATAGTTTTAAGAAGCACCGAAATAAAAATGAAAGACGAAAGAATGAGAAACTTTGTAGGAACGAAACGATCCAATGATGATCAACAATTAACCGTGTGAAAGAAAGAAAAAAAAAAAAAAAAAAAAAAAAAAAGAAGAAGAAATTAGAGGACAGCGACGAATGCACTTCTTGGTGTGTACTCATGACTATTTGACGCAGATAATAGCTATACATATTACGATATCATTTGTCAGTGGTATTATACAATAAGAGATAATAATTTTATATTTACAAGATAGAAGAAACGGTTGAGAATCTAAACGAGTGTAATATACGTCTGTACTGTGAAAAGAAGTGAACACACATCACACCACGAAAGCATATTGTACACGTGCGTATTGTACACCTATCACACCTTTATATGGACACCCCATCATTTTTGCAATCCCCATCCATTCCCATCCTTCGCGTTCCCAAAATTCCGTGCTAGGACAAGAAATTACTAGGGAAGCTAGCTTATTTAATATATTTGGCATAATATTTATATATATATAAAATATTATATTATATATATTATATATATATATATATATATAAATAAGACTATAAATATATGAATATAAATACGGATATAAATACGGAAAATATAAATATGATTATAAATATGAATATAAATGCAAATATAAATACAAAGTATAAATAAATATATATATATATATATAAATATAAATGAATATATATATATATACACACACACACACACACACACACGAGAGATAGAGCATAAAATAAAACAAACAAACAAAAAGAAAAAAAAAAAAAGGAAAAAAAATGGAATAGCCTCGGATGGGCAATTTTTTGCCTGACCGGGGAAAAGTATGAAGCTATGTGATCCACTACTACTAGTAGCTTTTAGCTGTAAAGACTTATACTTTATTTTGTAAATTTTGTTTATACAATGTTTGATCGTTCACGCATAATACTATTGTATGTGAAAAATAAGTTAATAAATCATTAACATGTGAAGTTACACAACTTGTGTGATGTGTCCGCTGTCGTCCAACTGTCGATTATTTGCCGCGCGGATCGTATACTCGATCGATGATTTCACGCACTCGAGTGTTTCCCACGTTCGCTGCTTTCGTGAAATTGTCGTTCGATCCTCGATCCAAACCGAGCCAAAATTCGAACGAAATCGGATCGGGGAACACAACGAACAGGGATCGTTCGATGCGCGTTCGACCGCACGCACGGCGGCGGCTACCCTCGCATAATCCGAGTGCACGACGAATATGCGTGTGCGTTGCGAAACGATCGATAGCTTGCTCATCCGTCGCTAAAAGGGTTAATGATGCCTGGCGTGCATAAATGGCGCTCACGGGCCCGGGGACAAATGAAACGTAATGAGCGGATCGGGGTAGTAGCGCAGCGTAGCAGCGGTGTGTCACGATCGTGAGACTCGTAATAATGTCGCGGCGGAGCCGTGTGTACCGCACACTGCGGGGACGTGTGAATTCGAACAATGCGATTAGCGGCTCTATCGGCTCGCCCTATCGGACGCGTTTCGAGCCCTTTTTATTCCGTGGCTATTTACTGCCGAACGAAAGCAAGCCTGTTTGCCACGGAACCGCCACCTCCAACCCCTGGCCGCGCGTTATTGTTTCCTCGCGCAATGCCGTCGCCCGTTGTTTGCCATAATCTTGAACTCGCGACCCGATCGAGTATCCAGTGCCCTCGAGCTGCCGGCGCAAATTACCACGCGACTGCGACTTTTTTTCAGTGTTCCAACAAAGTCTGGAAAACCTTTTTCTTTTTCGGGTTTTTTTTCTTTTTCTGGCTTTCGATTTCTTTCGGCAGAGTACATGCAGCTGTTGTAAAAATTATGTCGAATTGTAAAGAATCGACGACGAAAAATCGATAATTTTATTGTTCAACGTCATCCTTTAAACGTTTATATCGTGTAGAAAGAAAATTCGCTTTCGCCATTTATTGTCAAATTTAGGTAAAATTTTTTTTAGCATTTTAGAATATTTCAAGGCAACAAAACAAAAAAAGAAAAAAAATAAAATTAAATTGAAGATTTTTCAAAGAAACACCAAAAAAGAAACATTTATCATCTCTGTTATGATTCAACTTACAGCAGGTGCATTTACTGTGTTTTCGTCGAGTGTGTCTCATCGTCCCCTAAAAATAATTAAGCACGCCGATGCACGATTCTCAGAACAAAACAAACGCTATAATCAATTAATAATTACATCAATATCAACAGCAAGAAAGTGTTTTGAAATGAAGTCTAGTCGCGAAATATTCCAAAACGTTTTTCAAGATTCACAAATATGTGCCTTAATTTCCACGAGAAGCTCAATTCAAATTGCAATAACATTTCTCGACGAGTATACTCGTCGTTCACAGCTAAAAGAGGCCAGGCAGATGTTTGTTTCGCAGCAGCACAAGTTATTAGTTGTTTCATTCCCTTCGAGAGGGCCGATTCGTCGTCGATTTTTCACCGTCGTCTGCCACCGCCTTCGCAACGTAAGTTTATTACCAGCTGCGGAACTTTCTTCCTTCGGCGAAGGTGAAATTACTTCATAAACGCAGGGCGGAGTGTACGCCCGCGTTTCGCGTCTCTCTACAAGTTACCTAATGAATGTCGCGGAGGGTGAAGGGGTGGTTGTCTCGTTCCCCTTCTCGCAGCGCCGCGCCGCGCCGCGCCGATGCGACGAGCTTGTCCTTCTTCCTTCTCGCCTTCTCCCAATTTATGCGTCTGCAGTGATAACGAGGCCTGGCCAACGAGAACGCTTCCCCTGCTCTGCGTTTGGACACGGCGGCTGTTTACCGGGAAATTCGTTACGCTTGGAAATTGGAAGTTCGACTGGGGGTGGTTGGTTCGATCGGTTTTTAAAACGGTAGTAAGGGTATCGGGGAGAAGTTCCCCTGGCGAACGATTCGCCGACAAAGGGAACCGACGATTGTAAATGGAGTTGCGCAGTAAGGGACAAGAGAGACATTTAAAAAAGAAAAAAATAGAAAAGAAGAGGAGAGAAAAGTAAGAGTATCTCGAGTCAGATTCAGAGGAAACCTACAAATTTCCACTGGGAGTAAAGCGGTGAACAATTTTCGTAAAATTGGTCATTACGTCGGCCTACATTCGCCCCCCCCACAAACGAGTTCGTATAAATTCGTTATCAGTGACGTAAACGGAGGGCGGGGAATGAAACAATAATCTCGCGTGCGCAGCGTGCGTGAATAATAGAAAGATTTCATTAACCGGGTTTAAAATTCTATCGCTGTTGTTGCGCATTGTGTATTTATATCGCTGAATATTCCACCGGGCAATTTTCGAAAAATATGTTGCGCGCGATCGCGCGTGAATCAGCACGAGCGGGTAATTTTTTTTAATCGGACGCTGATTCCCTGCTCGGAGTGTATTATTCATTGCGTGTCGTTTACAGCGTCGTCGTAAAACACATTTTGCGTCCAGCCCCCCCCCACTCCCTCCATCGCTCGCGAGCTCGAGGCAAATAATATTTTCGAAAAAGTTTGCCCGTTCGAAACATGCAGGCGCGCGTCGGCGAGTACGAATCGTGGGCGCTTTTTATGTAAATGAGAGGTGCAACAAACTACAGCCGGTCGTGCGCGCGGCCCACGGATGGCTGCGAGAGCTCTTTTGTAATTTTAATACCCACCCCGTTCGCCGGGCGGGATCATTTAATTTGCCACTGTATAAATAACGTCGCCGATGCTAAATGCAAACGCAGCTTTCGGAAGTTCGGCCCTTGAATTACCTTTTCCATCCCGCTTCTGCTCCTCTTGCACTTTGAATGAGGTTCAATGGCACGCCCAGGAGAGGACGAGCGAGAGATCCTCCAGCCGCGCCGTCCCGTTAATCCCCGGGAAAATTTCACCGGTGACGCGATAGTAGTAGAAATCACCAAGATGCCAGCGATTGCGTCAAATCCTTCCCCTCGATTTTCCGATATCCTCCACTCTTGCGAATTAATCTTTCAGTCGATACGGAAGATGTCCCAATCTCTCTCTTTCTCTTGTCCAATGGATCAGCTAGTTTTTAATCGCCGTTATTTAAACGAGTCTGTCAAGTCAAGAGGGATTTATCGGCCAATTAAGATATGTTTTATAAAAACTTATCTTCCATTACCTCACGAAATGTTACTAGAAAAGAGAGAGAGAGAGAGAGAGATTTTCGTGTAATTATTTAAATTTCTCTCTTTCCACTTTGGTTTCCTTCTGCAATTAATCCGCGAGATTGCACCGGGCGCCGTGCGCGCGACGTCGCGATCCGATGTTTTTCGTAAAGAAGAAAAAGGTAAAAAATTGTTTTTCGCAAATACGAAGTCGTGCGACGACGGAGAAAAAGAAGAAGAAGAAGAAGAAAAAAGATAAATTCGTTGCAGCGACAACGATTTCACAATGTCGCGATCAATCGCGCACAAATAAAATAGTCGTCGGCGTAATTAATCCGGCGAAAATTACGCGGCAGCGGCGGCGGCGGCAGGGACGATTGTGCATGTCGCGCGTTTTCAAAGGGCTGCTCGGGCTGTTTCAAAGCCACCCGACTTACGCAAAACGTCGACGTAATATATTTTCGAGTGAAGCTCGGCTGCGCGTGCATCTGGGGACCCCAGACGATCCACAAATACGCGCGGCGCCGCCGCCATCGTCGAGTCAAACGACGGAGAAAGCTAATTAAAGGTGCGTATTTTTAAACGTCGATATTCCAAGTTTGATGAACTCTCCTTGGCAAAAGGGGAATGTCGAATTCGCATTCACACGCAGACAGCTCAAACATTTTTGCGAAACTTTCAAGTTTCGGGGGAGTTTTTTCGTTGTTTGGATGAATTTCGAGATACGAGATCATTTATATCGAAACAGGAAATAATTTTACGAAACTTTTAAATTTTTTTAAAGTCATAATATATATTCATATATATAAAAATAAAAAATATTATTTATTAATATTATTTATTATAATATTCATATATATGAAAATAAAAAATATATACATATATATTTTATTTTCATATATATGAGTATTACAATAAATAATATTTTAATATAATAAATAATATTATGTTTATTATATATATATATATATTATGTATTCATATATATATGAAAATAAAAAATATTATTTATTGTAATATTCATATATATGAAAATAAAATATATATATATATTTTATTTTTATATATATATGAATATTACAATAAGTAATATTTTAATATAATAAATAATATTAATAAATAATATTTTTTATTTGTATATATATGAATACGTAATACATATAATATATATAATATATATAAACATTATAATATATATAAATATATATAAATATATAATAAATATATATAATATTATAATATATATAATGTATATAAACATATATACATATAATATAGATACTGCTCACTGAAATCAGGGGACATTTCAAAATGAATGCGATAGAAAAAAAAAAGGAGGTATTTGATCTTTTTTTTATTAAACAAGAACAACTATCTCTGACTTGTCGTTTTTCTGATGTTCTTGTTTAATAAAAATGCTTCTCCTTTTTATCTCTTCGTATTCATTTTGAAATATCCCCCCCATTCAGTGTACATAAATACACAATACACATAATACGTATAAATAGAAAAGTAAGTTTCACGCTATCGGGGCACCAATGAGAAAACATTCGGCTTTGAGAGACTAACTTCACGTTCGGAGACTGCGAGATTCTTGTTAACGAGAAAAGAACAATGCAACCTGAGGAAGGATGCAAAGCTCTTCTAGAAAATTGCGTTACGCTCTTACGGGTCTAACTTTTCAGGAGGGGAGGGCGGTTGGTTCGTCTTCGAGTTGCGGCAAACCGCTTTCTCATTCGAACTTTTACGTTGTGTTGCTTGAATGGACGGGAACGATAGAGCCGGACCCCGATCGAGCCAGCCTTTTTGCTTTAGATTTGGAAAATTTCGATCCGGCACCATTGAAATCGCAATCGAGCAGAGATGAAAGGAAATATACTCTTTGATGTTTTTGCACGCCCGGTTCAATATTCTTCCCCTTCGAGCGTCCGTACGTACCGAATGTATTTCGACGTATTTCAATGAAAACAGACGATTAGTATATACTTCGATACTTTTATTGATGTTAATGAACTATGCAAAAGTCTCCCCTTTTAGAGAAGGGATTAGCAAAAATGAAATGTTGCTCTCGCTCTTTTCAGTCGGATCTTGTAATAAAATATTATTTATTGTAATATTCATATATGTGAAAATAAAATATATATGTATTTTATTAAAATATTATTTATTGTAATGTTCATATATATGAAAATAAAATATATATATATATATTTATTTTCATATATATGAATATTACAATAAATAATATTTTGTAATTCGTTTGTTTCTATTTCAATGACGTTTGAAAGTATTCGGTAATACGTTTACATTTGAAACTTGTACACTCCAAATATTGCTCTTTGTTCTGTTCTTCGTATCTTCTACAGCTTCTACTCACAAAGTGTAAAATTTTTAAGTACGTACACGTTCGAACAACCTACACCGGGTACTTGCTTTTTCAATCAACGCAACAGGCAAATGTATTAATTAGCCGCGCTTTTGAATCGCCTATACCGACAAACGGTAAGTACTTTCTACGAAAGTGCGCGCAAAAAGCCGAAGTGAAACGCACGAAACGCAAAGACCGTAATTACAATTCATAAAAGAGGAATCTACTCGCTTCGTGCTCGTTTTATGCCGCGTGAAACTTTTACATGACTCGGGGAAACTCGCCGAGTATAAGCCGAGTGTATAATGTACAAGCTCGCGGAGCAGCGATTCATCAACATTCTCATTTCTACACGGAAATGTTTATATTTTCGCAAAAATCACGCGGAAATTTCCAACAACTGCTTCACTTTGAAGATTTCGCCTTTTCGCTCGACCAGAATTATTCCGCCGCGATATACAGTGGGGTGCAAAATTGAGTCAGTAACAAAAATTTTCAAGAGATATATTTTTTATTGTTAAATAAAGTATAAAAACATGAAAATAAACTTGACTGTCTGATTCTTTATAGTTTTAGGAAACTGAAGCTATTTTTTAACTTTTAAGATTAGGTTTCTTCCTGGCTGAAAAAAATTAAAAAACGTAGAATCAATTTCGCACCAGAATTTTTTCATAGTCAGATTTACAAGCTTTATCATACCTTATTTTGTCCATAAGCCATTTGCTTAGATAATAGCTCTAATTCGTCTTGGCATACTTTCAAACAGTCTTGAGCAGAAATCAGCTGGCCTTTGATTCTACTGTTCTATAACACGAACATGTAGTTCCAGTACTGAGTTAGGAGAAGATTTGTATGCGTCTAGAATTTTTTCTTCAATATATCTCATTGATTCTCGATAGGGCTTCGTGCAGGCCAATCTAAGATCGAAAGTGCTTGAGCAGTCAGCTAATTAGTTACACTTTTCGCTGTGTGTTTCGGGTCCGGATCAGTTTGAAAGTATGCCAAAACGTATTAGAGCTATTATCTAAACAAATGGCTTATGGACAAAATATTAAGGTATGATAAAGCTTGTAAATCTGACTATGAAAAAATTCTGGTGCAATAGTGATTCTACGTTTTCTAATTTTTTTGAGCCAGAAAGAAACCTAATCTTAAAAGTTAAAAAATAGTTTCAGTTTCTTAAAACTATAAAGAATCAGATAGTCAAGTTTATTTTCATATTTTTATACTTTATTTAACAATAAAAAATATTTTTCTAAAAAATTGCACCCCACTGTATATACGCGGTGCCCATAAAGTCTCTTTACAATTTCAAAAATTTATTACAAAGGCAATTGATGAGATATCCCCGTCAGATTCGTTCTATGTACTCAGTGGTTATCAAAGTTTTTATTACATTGCATTTTAGGTACCCTGTTGATAAATAAGATACTGTTAAATGAACCCTTTACAAAATGGCTACTTCTCAAGAGAGGGCATAGTGTATATCATGGTTTATTGAAACCAAATCGAATCTGCAGACTCAGCGAAACTTCAAAACTGCGTATGGAAGAGATCCACCGTCCATCAATTCATTCATGGCACAGGAAATTTATCGAGGCAGGGACAGTGTTCGATAAAGAGAGGAGCGGACGACCAAGAACATCTGAGAAAAACATCGATCGTGTAAGAAATCAAATACCCGATATGCTTCGTGCAATTAATGATTCCCATACAAAAGGTGCATTAAATGAGGTAAAACAAACTTAAATATATACGTCTCGTTCTGTAATAATTTCCGCTTACCTGTCCTTTCATTTGTCCTCGTGATAAATTTTTGACATTGCAAAGAGACTTTATGGACACGCCTGTACGAGGTAATAACATTTTTATCAGTGAATCTGTAGGAAAAACACAGCGTCGGATGACGCTGGGGAATAATTAACCCGCTGTCACGTGTGGAGCACTCTCGATAAGCTGTTCAATGGCGGAAGTTGCGCCACGATCGGTGGATCGCTTGACCAGCGGATCATGTCGATATGATTACCGAATTATGCGAGGCCGGTTGCGCGCGACCACGTTTGTCGAGCCACCGGGTACATAACCAATATTTAACGCCTATTAGTGCCAAAGAGAATTTATCTTACGGTATCACGGCGTAGGGGGAGGGGGGGGGGGTTATACTTGGTCGAATGGGGCACCAGACCGGACCACCATCGGGCTGCCATCGGTCGAACAGAGGGTGTAACACACGGGGTGCGCACACGAGGGTGTGAGCGCAACGCGTGCAAGCCGCTACTCGCAGAAATTACGCGACAGCGTATCTGCTATTGATTTACCGGTAGCAGGTGCATAGAGACCGGAGTGAATCCTCGTCCGCCATATTATTAGGACGGATACATCGCCTCGTCAGCTAGGTCTTTACGATTATTATCGGCCTAACCCAAAACCCTCCCCCGCGGCGTTCATTGTCCCGCCGTTTTAATCCCTCGAGCGTTAAGAA